>NC_043715.1:10987530-11009146 GCF_006229205.1 Suricata suricatta
TCAACAAATCACAGGATCAGAATTCCGCTGGCCTCAACTCTGGTTCTGCCCTTTGTCTCTTATCAGACTTCAGATGTTTTAGAAAAGCTTAAGGGGATACATCGGGGGGAGGGGGGAGGGATGGGATAGGACTCTCCAGTCTTCTCCCATTCCAGAAATTCAGAAGAAATAGCCTAGAAATCTTCTCCAACAAGGGGCTTCACTGGCCCCGCATTTCCTCCCCATCATCTATCAGCCACAGGAAATGTCCCTGCACCAGAGGCTGTCCACACCGCCTAAAAGCTGAAGGGAATCGCCACCCAGTTGACCCCACTTTCCACTGACCCTACAATTATAGAACCAGAACCACAGCAAAATGCTCTTTTCTCCACTAAAGTCACTTTCTAATAGTATTTTAGTTTTATTGCTATTAAATGATTATGTAATGTCTAAAATGAAAACCACATGGGATCATACTTCATAGATAATGCTCTATGGTTGTAGATTATTTCAAGGTGACACTAAGTTAATTGCTTCATTTTATTCTATTTGCAAACAGCATAATTACAGTTTTTGTTGTTTTTAGGAAATCTTCTAAAATAATCCAGGAAACCAGTATTTCATTTTGCCTTTCTCTTAAAATAATTTTGATGCTTCTCGTCTGGTTTTATTGCCATTGTGGAAAGTAATGACACAACATCTCAACGGGAGACCTGATAGAATGACAACATTGAGGACTGTGGATTATTTTGTTCCTGATGTGAATGTGAATTAGATTTAACCCTGAGGCCACCTGCCTCCACCTTGCTCAACCTGCACTCCTTGGGGTACTGACTCTGAAAGGCACCCGAGGGGAGCCCTGACTGGGTTCATGGGTCAAGCCCAGCAACTCTTCACCTAGGACCTGCCCCAGACAAAATTACGAATGTGACAATGCCTTTCCAGGACCCCAACTCCCTTCCCTGCCTTGTGCCCTGTACTACCCTGCCCCATCATAAGCATAAATTTAGGGATGGAAAGGACCTCAGAACCCAGCAGTCAACGCCCCTAGTCCCACCTTCCATGAACTGAACTGTCTCACCTTTTCAAGTGTAAGGTCAATGGAAACAGTTTAAAACCCTAAATAAGACCATGAGGCCATGATGCTCACAGCCCAACAATGCCTCCAAATCACACTGAGATTCACATCCATGCTCCAGTGACCCACGAGGTGATGGATGTCCTGGTCCAGATATACACATGTCCAAGGCCCTCCTACACAGTCACTGACTGTCCTTCTGTCCAACTAGCATCTCAAGCTTATTCGTGTCATCTCCTTTGCCAGGAAAACCTTTCCCCCGATGGGTGGTCGGCGCCTCCTTCATTTCAACACCTACTTCTGGCCCTGTCTTCTTGAAGTGCCTGAGCTTCACGAAGTGCTTGACCACCACAGAGTAGTGGATGTGCTCACTCATCCCTCTCTATCCCTTCACCCTATCTATGGCCTCATAGCACTCATCCGTTCTGAAATCACCTTATTTCCACATTTATTCACATGTATTCTCTGCATCACCCTCTGTCCTATAAGGACAAGTAGAACAGAGATTATCTTATTCCTGCTGAGCCCTCTCTCCTCTAGCACATGAAAGGCACTCAATGGTTTCAGAAATTGAGCAAGAAATGAACAAGTGAATCCAGTGGGAAGACAACCATGAAACCTCAAACCTGCCCAAACAGTAAAGGTGGGTCTCCCACGTATGTTCAGGGCCTCCTTGGAGCCAAACCTGAACCCAGCTGTTCCCACTGGCTGAATGTTCCCTGAAGAACACAGGCTTTATCTTGGAAATGGTTCCTGTCTCATGTCTGGGTTTCAGGCCGAAGGCTCCACATTAATGCAGTTGATGTAGAGGGTAGAGGAAGCTCAAGGTTGTGGAGAAAGAGGAAGCAATGCTAAGGAAAGAGACACGGTGGGGTGGCCACTGCCTCTTATACTGAGTGTTGAGCAGGAAGGAGCTCATGTGCTTTTATGGTAAAAGAAAAGCCACTGGACTTCAAGGCACAGGTTTTCCACTGGTTTGGACAGTCCCTAGCAAGGAGAGACTTGCAAGCACTCAACACTCAGCTCCTCCCTAGAAGTCATGGCTAATATTTGCCAGGCACAGAACTCAACAAAGCACAGACCTTCACAGGAACTCCATGCCATTCTCCACTTCATCCCCCTCAAAACCCAGTGATGGCTACCCTCTAGTGCAAGGGTTACATGTAGAGACTGAAGTTCAAACAAGCTCCAGGTTATAAAACATTGAGAGGCAGTGATCAGTTCATGCTCTGAAGTCCAGGGATCAGGCTCCCCTCTGCACCTCCCCAGCTGGGTATCTTTGGGCATGTTACCTAGACCTGGTCCCTCAAACCCCTCACTTCTGACAGAGTTGTACAGGTTAAACGAGATGAGTTTATGGAAAACTCTTAGCACATGTCAAGTAAGTTGCTATTTTTATGAGCACAAGTCTAAGTTACTGACATAACTGACATTGCATCTGGGACATCCATCCCCTAATCCCATTTATTTTCCATTCTCTGAAAAGCTGCTTTGCCTGTTCAAACTTTTATTGGCTGGCAGACTGCACCAAAACGCAGTAAGAGAACCTCTTGTAGAAGGAAATGGTCACTTACTCAGGAGGAGGTGCCCCAGACACTGTGAACTTGCATATGCTTGAGCAGGTGTGAGCAGGATTACACCATGAGTGCAGATTGCAGAAACAGTCCCTGGAGCTAAGAAAGATCACAGGAAGATGGGCCGGCCATCCTAGGCTAACTGTGAGTGGTAAGAAACAGTGGACCGCAACTGGCAAATGCCGTCCCACTTAGAACTGTGGGTGAGGGTGGGGGTTCTTTCTGGAAGTAGCAAAAACATTTCAGAGCTAACTACAGGAACAAATGTGAGAGAGCCCATAAAGAAACATCGGAAATAAACTCATGAGTGCTTCTCGGCAACAGGAACAGCTGAAACCCCGGGAATATTGCTTCTGCCCTGCTCTGAGCCCTCGCATCTAATTCGTGTCACCATCTGGTAACTCTAGCACTTGAGTCTGAGCCTGTCTTCAAGTTCAGAGTGTGGCAAGGTCTCTGCCTCACTCCCGGCCACTGGCAACCTGCAGAGCTTTTGCACAGAGCACTCGCTGCTCCACGTGCAAACTTGACAGGACTGTAATTCTTAGATAATGTTTTAGAACTATATGTTTTTTCAGTGTGACTCTTGAAATTCAATTATTTCCACATTCTATTTGTAGGTATAATGACAATATGTTGCAGCAATTAATAAGTCCACTAAAATAATCAGCAACACAGAATTTTCTTTTTTCTTAAAATGATTGATACTTTTTTTTCTCTTTTGCTTTCATTGATAGTATATCAGTAAGAATGGTATTTTGGTTGGCTCTACTTAACAAGGCCCCATAACATAGACACTAGGGGCAATTTTACATGAGTGGGCTCACAGCCAGAAGCTGTGAAACACCAAGTTTATTTCAGCTGTAACAAGAGCCTCGTTACTCTAGTTATGACCCTATATGTTTAACAAAATCAGTGTTTGACTTAAGAAAAGGTAAGGCTGTGAAACATTTTATATGGCCAAGCATCCCTTCGGCATTCATCGTACGTAGTTGTAATGATGGCTCCAAAGAGACCTGCCCTATGAATTCTGCCACTTTCATCCTTCATCCTCAGAATGGAGCTTTGGCCTGGATTAGTAGCTCGGAGAGGGAGCTCTCCTCCAGAAGCAAACCAATTTCCCACACTTATGAGTCAGTGCCCTCCACCCACTCTCCACCACCACAGCCCTGACTGACACCTGCCAGAAACAGCCTTTCAAAGAACACATTTCAGTTCAGTTTGGTGCAGAAGAAATAGGAGTCATCAGAATGTGTAAGAGAAACACTGAACTCATATTTAACCCTAAGGCCACAAGCTTCTTACCCTCTGCAAGGTAAAGTACCTGGAATGATCCCTAAGACACAATCTTAATCTTAACTCTGACAGGTGCCCCAGGTGGGCCCCTTCCAAATTCACAGGACAAACGCAGCCCTCTTCCGCCAGGCCAGCCCCCAGCTAGAACATGACTCTAACATAAACTTTCAGAACCTTGATCCCCTGCTCTGTTCTGTGCCCTTCACCTCCTGTCCCCATCACAAGTCTGGACTTGGGGTTTAAAAAGGACCTCAAAAGGCCAGGCTGTCAACCCTTGTCCTTTCCAGACTATCGACCCTGTGACCACCTAACACCTAGTGACAACTGGAACTGATGTCGACAGACAGTTTAGAACTCTGCCTTCCATCAAGAAGGGCTTCCCACTGTTCTGTTAATAGTCAAGGTCAGGTTTTTTTCTCCGAGCCTCGCACCAGCTATTTCCTCTGCCAGGAACACCTTTCCCCAGCAGGTGTGTGCTGCCTTCCTTCACTTAATACCAGCTCTGCTCCTGACTCCTTAGAGTGCCTTTGCTAACCATTGCACACTAGTGGCTGTGCTCACTGCATCCCTCTCGATTCCTTCTCCCTATTCACAGTCTCACAGCACCCATCCTCTCTGAAATAATTTTATTTTCATGTCCGGTGCCCATGTAGTGTCTGCATTTCCCTCTGAACTGTAAACGTTAAGACAAAGTTTATCTTATTCCCACTGAGCCCCTTCCTGTCCAGCACATAACAGGCACTCATTAAGGATCTGGGGAATTGAGCAAGAAGTGAATGTATGAAGCCATTCAAGAACGACCCGAGACCTCATACAGTTCTGGAAGTTCTGGACAGGACCCCAGAAGGAGGCCTGTGGTGCCTCTTTCAAGCCTTACCCGGGACGCCGGTGTTCCCTATTGCCCACACATTCCTTAAGGAACCTCAGCTTTATCTTACAGACTGCTCCACCCTCTTGCGTGGTTGAGAGGCCAGCCTCTTTGAGGTTGACCCCTGACGGTAAGTCATATACTCCACATTAATGTGGGTGTGAGATTGGTTGTGAATCCCAGAGTAATGGGAAAGGAGGAAGGAGACGCTGAGGAAAGAGACGTGGTAAGGTGACGGAACTCCTAGACCACAGTTAAGCTGCAAAGAGCATGGGTACTGTTGTGTTAAAGGAAAAGCCACTGGATCTCAGGGACCCAGATCACTTCACTGGCTTGGGCAGTGCCGAGTGAGGAGGCCCGAAAATACATGCACTGACCAAGTCTTCCCTGGTTGTACGAATGAATGAGTTTGTGGCACACAACTCACAAAGCACCGGGCACCACATTGTCTCCACACCATGTTTTTACTGATCTCACTGAAGCTCACTCTGGCTCTCCTTGAGGAAAGGGATGGCATGAAGAGATGAGGAAACTGAGGCTCAAACTCAAACAAGCTCCAAATCACACAACATTCCATTGGTTGACAGCTCAGGCTCTAAAGCCAGGCTGCCTGGGGTGAGCCTCACCTCTGCACCTTGCTCTGCACAGGTGATTCAAGTCTGCAGGCCCTCAGCTGTCTCAGCTGGAGCACAGGTGAGGGTTACTTTGCAGGTTACTGGAGAAGAATTTTTTTTTAATGTTTCATTATTTATTTTTGAGAGAGAGAGGCAGAGCATGAGTGGTGGAGGGACAAAGAGAGAGGTAGACGCAGAATCTGAAGCAGGTCCAGGCTCTGAGCTGTCAGCACAGAGCCTGACGTGGGGCTCAAACTCACGAACCCCAAGATCATGACCTGAGCCGAAGTTAAAGTCAAATGTTTAACCAACTGAGCCACCCAGGTGCTCCTGCTGGAGAAGAATTTATGTAAAGCTCTTGGCACATGAAAACCCTCCACCAAGCTGTTCCTTTTAGCACATCACAAACGAAGCTCATGACACACCTGGTACTGAATGCAGGCCTTCTATCCCCAAATTCCATCCACTTCTCACTCTCTGAGAAACTGTCTGCCTGTGTTTAAACAGTGTTTGCTTTGTAGATGGCTTCAATGTGTTGGCCGTATGAGGGCCTTACCTGGAGGAAAATGGTAAGCATCGTTCACACATTAGACGGAAACACAGCTATTGTGAGTAAGCGCTGGACGGGGCCAGGCGCGTGTAGGCTGGAAGCATCAGGGACAGAATCAACCATCAGTGGGGACCTAGTAGGAGAGAGGGGCTCAGCAGAAAACTCTGAGGGCCAGACGGCAAGAACTCTCCCTGGGGTGAAGGAAACCACAGCTAGAGCGGGCCTTTCGGGCTCCGTGAGAGCAGGAGAGAAATGTTTAAGAAGTCACTCCCAAGTGGGATCCCAGTGAGGCCCCAAGGTGATACTGCTTACACACCAACAAAAGATTTTAGAGCTCACTACCAAAATAAACACGAGTAGGTGCCTTAGGTAAGATTAGAAGAAACACTGCAGGGCTTCTCTGAAATAATAACCTCCATTTTTTTCCCAGCTGCCCTGAGGACAGCAGGGCACAGTCACTAATTCGTGTCACCATCTGGCATCACCAGCACTTGAGTCTGAGCCTGTCTTCAAGTTCAGAGTGTGGCAAGGTCTCTGCCTCACTCCCAGCCACTGGCGACCTGCAGAGCTTTTGCACAGAGCACTCACTGCTCCACGTGCAAACTTGACAGGCCAGTAATTCTTAGTAATATTTCTAGAACTGTAGGTTTTTTCAATGTGACTCCCAAGATTCAGTGTTTCCATGTTGTTATATTTGTAAGTGGTGTAATGACAGTTTCTTTGTTCTTTTTAACAAGTCCACTAAAATCATCAGAGACACAGCAAGAACATTGTCTTTCTTCTGAAATAATTTTGAATCCTTTCTCTTTGTTTCCCTGCTTTATTTAAGTGATTGTACAATATCTCAAATGGAGAACTAACAAGATTATAATTTTTAGGGTAGTTTTTTATAAATGTTCACTATATAAAATATGAATTATACTTTTTTCATTACTATGGAATGACAACAGGAATACTTTTTCCCTCTTCTGATGTCAGTTTGGGCTTTCTTGTAATTGTTTTCACTATGATTGCTAAGTAATTATATATTTGCTCAAAATTAAAGCTCAAAAGAATTACTATTTTTAAGATAGTGCTTCATAAATGGACCTTGTTTGGGAATAAATTTGGGTGAGTGCCTTGTTTCTTTGTCCTAAACTGTGTAAGGACAGTATTTCAGAGATGGTTGTTTCTTAAGGTCCCATAATGAGAGTTTATCTTGAGTTGATGCTACTTGTAAAGACTGGTACAGCTAACCGATGAGTAATTTTTGAAAGAAAGTAGTCTGTGGAACTTCTAGGCCAAGCATCTCTTCCTTCTGTATCTGTCACGTATTTAAATGTAGTAACAGCTCCAAGGAGACCTGCCTGTGGATTCAGATGCCTTCAGCCTCCAGCCTCAAAATCCATCTCCGCACAGACTTACCAACACAGAGAGCAAGGTTTCCTTCAGAGGTAACCAAATTCCACAATGTTTTCCTTATAGCATCCTATTCCACCCCCGCTGACCCCACTGGCCTTGACTATCAGCCCTCAGAACCAGCCTCTCACGGTGCACACTCGGTGACTGGGTCCCTGGGGTGCATAAGGTGCTCCAGCCTCCTCAGGCTAACACTGCAGCCCAGTGCTCTTCTACCAGGGCCAGCCCAACGCCACAGTATGATGGCGAAAACACTTTGTAGGACCCCTAATTCCCTTCTCTGTCCTAATGTCCTTCACCTCTCTCTCCCCATCACAAGGCCTATCTTGGGAATGCGAATTACCTCAGCAGAGCTGTCGACCCTCCCCTGCCCCCAGATTGCCGCCTCCATCCTTAGCCATGGCCTGGCCAGCCTGGTGACAGGTGGAGATGACAGACACAGGCAGTTTAGAGCTCTGTCTTCCACCAGAACAGAGCAAGGGCACATACCCAAGAGGCACTAGTCCCTGTTGAGGTCCAGCCCACCACAAGTGGACCTTGGGAACCCCTACGTCTCCCGGGATCGTTTTCCTCTCACCGCCACAGGACAGCAAGGACACCTACACAGGCGGTGGGCATGCGGCTGCCCTTCGACCCTCGCAGTATTGTCGGTGCATAGGTCATAGCAAGTCACAGGCAGAAATAACCTTCTACGCACAAGCTGGGCTATAGCAGGTCACTTTCCTGATGACCCTCAGGTCCTTGAGAATGGCCGATCTTAATGAGGTGGGGTCCAGAAGTAAATGTGTTCTGTTGCTCAAGTTAACAAAATACAGACGACTTCCCAGTCTTGTGGAGATGGGCATAAAGGATGCAGTAATGCACATGTCTGACCTTGGCCACAGATGAATGAGACTGTTATTTAAAAATTCCCAAAGTGTCTTCTTGTACTTGGTTAGTTTCTGAAGACCAATTACCACGTTGTTATCCAGAGGGAAATAGTAGCCCAGGAAAAGCACCCTCCCTCCTCAACCAAAGGAGTATTGAGTTTTTAGCTATATCATAACATTTTTCTTGATCATATGGCTTTAGGCCTCCTTTGACTATACTGAATTATGAATGCTTTGGAGACTGGCAGGTTTGTCCCCAATTAAAGCAAGTATGTTGGGTCTCCATCAGTTAATGTATTTTCATCCTAAGTGATGCTCTAGAACTCATCTGCCTCGAGGCTTCCCAATACAGCCTGAACCTAACCAGACTACCCATGTAGGTTGGGCCTGATGCTCTGTACCACCAACATGACCCAAGATGAGACCTAACCCTCGGACACATCACTGAGTGTTGACTTACTTGAAGTGTCCTTCGATATCAAATGTGCCCGAGTGATCTAATGGTGTCCAAGACAAGCCCAACATGGGTCCAGGCAAATCACCTCGCAGCAAAGATGTGTTTGTTAGCACACCCCCCTGGGCACAATGCCCACCAATCTCGTTGTTATCCTATTTCCAATTATGTCTCTCTTTAGAACTTCAGTTTTTAGGGGCGCCTGGGTGGCTCAGTCAGTTAAGTGTCCGACTTCAGCTCAGGTCATGATCTCACAGTCCATGGGTTAGAGCCCCGCGTCGGACTCTGTGCTGACAGCTCAGAGCCTGGAGCCTGTGTCTCCCTCTCTCTCTCTCCCCTTCTCTTGTTCTCTGTCTCTGTGTCTCAAAATAAAATAATAAAGTCATAAAAAAATAAAAAATTAGAACTTCAGTTTTTATTCCTCTTGATGTTATGAATTTTGTTTAAGTTTATGAATTTTGATTATGATGTGGATCCAACCTAAGGATGTCTTAGAATTGGATCTTAGGAGGAAACGCATGTCGCAAATGAATATACATTCCACCGTAAACTGAACCCATGATCTCATGGTATGTGCTAAAAACAAACTTTTTTTCTGATAAATAATTGCGTTAACCAAGGCTCGTTACGACCAAAGAATGGAATCTGAGTTCCGGCGGACAGGAGCATTTTCCCTTAATAACACTTCGTACTTCGTAGGCAGACTGAGAGATAAGTACATAATTAAGAAAAACAAAATAGAACAGAGGAAAGATTCCAGAATTGAGGCTTGATTATTTGGTGAGACTATTCATTTTATATTTCTTCTAATTGATAGGATATTATCAAATTCACATATCTAACTTATAGAATTGATACTATATTTGGGACATTTCAGCCTTCCAAAAGGCAACTTTTTTTTAAGTTTATTTTATTTATTTTGACAGAGAGAATGGGGGGAGGGGGCAGAGAGAGAGGGAGAGAGAGAGAATCCCAAGCAGGCTCCGCACTGTCACTGCAGAGCTTGATGTGGGGCTCAAACTCACAACCATGAGTTCATGACTTGAGATGAAACTAAGAGTCAGATGCCTAACTGAATAAGCCACACAGATGCCCCATCAACAGGTCTTTCCTTAGCCAAAATAGAATAATAAAAAAATAATAATAACAGAAGAATATTATCAGAATATATAAGTGCATGAGTATATTATAAACATTTATTCTATAAGTATATATGCATGTATATTTATTCACATTCACATATAGAATGTGTTATGTTCTAAAGAATATGAAAAAAGGGCTACACTAGATTATCAGCAATAAAAAATGAAGTATGTGCTATGATGAATGCAAGATTAGAGGGAAGAAGATGTGCTATGACGTAAACCTGGTGTAAAGGAAATCTTAAGGTCTGAATACATTATGAAATCTCTGGCTGCTTATGGCAGATTCCCAGGGTCTCACACGGTCTCCGGTGTCATTAGCATCCCAGCTGTGACAGCTTAATCAGTGTATTCACAGAGAACTACCACTGCTTCCTTACGACTGTATGCATGTAAAAGAGCTCTGAAAAGGCCCCTAGGATGGAATGAGAAGAAATACATTCCGTATGTACCCATTTCCATTGTATTTAATAAAAGTTACATTCTTGGGATTTTCACTTTTTATTTTGAACTTTTTTAACTCTGTTTATTATTTTGAGAGAGAGAGAGAGAGACAGCATAACTTGGGGAGAGACCGAGAGAGAGGGACAGAGAGAGACTCCCAAGCAGGCTCCACACAGTCAGTGGTTGGGGTTTGAACCCATAAACCATGAGATCATGACCTGAGCCGAAGTCAGACGCTTAACCAATTGAGCCTAACTAATAGGCACTCTATTTTGGACTTCTTAACTTGAATAGTGGAAATAAAATATAACTGATACTAAAACTTACTCACATTTCTTCTTGTAGCATCCAGACAGCAAGCGGCCTCAGATTTTAGAACAGTAGGATTCAGTGATAACATTGGATTTCATCAAGTCTGGGAGCCAAGAAAAAATGACATGAATATCTTAGAAAACCAGAATAATGTGAAAGTATCTAAAATAAAAGGGTAACTTTAAATGATACAATAATAACTATAATTTGATAGACTATTTAACAAAATATTGAACATCAATTATAATTGAGTGTTCTAGTAGTAAACATATTGTAAATTCCAATTTTGTTAACAATTTTATATCATCTGGGCTCATAATTAATGCTGGGTTATGAAATAATTATTGATAGAATAACTTTAGTTTAGCAGTATCATAATTATGTTATTAACTATTAAAATATTAACAGAAACTTAATTTTGAATACAATTATTACCAATACTAGCAATTGACAAAATATTATGTTTCATCATTTTTTAGGGTAATACTTTTCTAAATTTATCATTAATACTTACACAGAATCATATGCAATATCTCTGGGCAAATAAAGTGACATTCCTTATATTGATGTCATTTTCTGTTTGAAGAAAGAAAGTGAATCATTGGAGATGAATAGATGCTGTTGCATTATGTCTTAATGTTCTTTCATTTTCAACATAATCCGATATTATTCATGCCATGCTTTTGAAATTTCCAATATTTGTCAATTTCTTCATTTGAAAATTTGAAGTTCATCCACACAGTTAAATGCATGCTTTAAAATATTTTTTCTGGTCCAAGATACATTACATAAATATTCAAGTTACAGTGAATCAGACAATTTTAATCTAAAACTTGTGGTCTGTCAATACAATATGTTGACAAGCTTTAAGAGCACAGACCTTAAATTTCACAATAGTGTGTGACTCATTCATTTACATGTTCATTTAAAGTAATTTTTCAATGCGAATTGTTTTTGGAGTTTGCTCCGCACATTCACCTACTCGGGTGGTAAACATTTCATGACCCTTTCCATTATACTGTCTTTTTATAAGTTAATTCTCTTTTTTATAACAGTTTTATTGAGATATAATTCATTCACCATAAAAACACATATCCTTTTATGGTGTACAATCCAGTAGTTGACAGTAGCTAATTTTAGAAAATCTTCATAATCTTTAAAGAGAAATCCCCTCCCTATCAGTCAGCACTCAGTGCCAGTTTCCTTCCTCCCTTAATAGTTAGTGGAAACTACTAATCTACTTTCTGTGTCTATGGATTTGTCTATTCTAGACATTTCAATATGAATGGAATCAAACAACAGTGGCCTTCTGTGTCTGGCTTCTTTGACTCCGCATAATGTTTGCAGGTTCACCCATGTTAATAGCATATATTTCATTAATTTACATGTCTGAATAATAATGCATCATAAAATACACCCCATTTTATTTATCCATTCATCAGTTAAAGAACATTTCATATGCTAACAGTCAGTAATTACCAACATCTTTTTTCAATATTCTTTTTAAGTAAAGAGTTTGAGAATAAAATCTGGGAAAGAGAAAGGTGTGCCCTCCTGGAGGATGAAAAATGAAAAAAAGTCCTCAGATCCCCCCAAAAATGATCTACAAAGTTGCACTGTAAACCCAGGAGGAAATTTGTCTCCAAGAGAGTCGATTCAATGTGCCCGTAAGAATGACTCAGTAGTCAACTTGGCAGCCAACATTTATCCAAGGAATATGTGTGCACACAGACACACACCCACATATACATATTGGATCCAGTGTACAGACTGCCATTTTATTCTGTTAAGTCATGAATGGCTTAAACATTTTCAGAGAAAGAGCTACATTTTTTTTTCTGAATTGAAGTACTTTTTCAGCACTGTGAATATTTTATGCAAAATACTTTCCATAATAGAAATTTCTATTTCGTATCAGCTCCATTACCTCTTCAGAATTTCTAGATGTGCTATAGGCCAGGCACCACGGTGCTCAAATGGGGGTCACTGTACAGCCTCTTGTACTCCTTCGCCAACATGGCATCTGGCAGTGAGGGAAGCCTTAAGCCCTGTGGGACTGTCCTTTAAACATTTTCTGGAACTGAAATGGTTGATGGAAGGGTGGCAGGGGTGGCAATAGATGGAAGTAAGTTGGAGAGAGGGGAGGGTAGAGAGGGGTCAGACATCTGGAGAGAATGGAAAGGAGGTGATCCTCCAGGAAGGCCTCAGGGTACCCTGGCTGCCTGGGCACCGGCCCTGCCCTTTCCAGCAGGTCCAGGATGCCACCAGCCCGGGCACCCGCCTTCCCTCAGTCAGACTCCTCATGGCTCCGTTATTTTCTGTCAATGCTTTTCTTTTCCTCCTATCTTGACCCCAGATCCAAATTTGAGAGCAGACATGACAATGGATCCAGCAGCTGGGCTGCATTTTTCCAGCTCACCTCCTGCCCCCACTTCTCAAAGCAACGTGTGAGAAAGAGCAAAGCTGCACCTGATGCCCAGGACAGCGCCTCGTACCCTCAGTTACATCTTGGTGTTCTTCTGCAGAACATAAATGTTTTTACAGACTATGGACATCAGACATGTCCACTCTGTGGCCGTGACGGATCAAGACACAAACAAGATCACATTATGACCCTGCTGGGCACAGACAAATTGCAACATTGTCTAAGCCACAAATACCCACTGCTCTCTCCTGACCAACAGAGTGAGTGACTGCTGCTCCCTCACAATTATGGTGCCAGCCTTGCTCAAGCTTCCCTCCCTACTATTAAAATACCAATCATGGAACCACCCTGTTCCATGGCAGTACAAAATCCAGAGAAAATGTCTTTTTCCATGCACTCACCCCAAAATCACCCAGCATAAGTGGAAATCCTAAAAGGTCCTTCTGCAAAAGCAACAACAATCCCAAGGAGGATTGTGGGGGAGGGGGGATCCGTAAGGAACAAGCAGGACCAGGAACAGTGTTTGAATGAGGCCCCTGGGAGGGGTCAGAACAATCCCTTTAGCCACTGCAGACTGGAGTAAGGCTATCAGGAAAATGCTCCCTTCCTCCCCCAACCCACCCCCGCCCCGCCATGGGGACTGGGCCATGCCCAGGCTCCTTGCCACCCTCATTAGGGGAGCAGGGTTGGATTCCACTCCCCCTAGTCACCTAAGGTTTCTATGACCACACTATACATACAAGTGGATCTTTCTGCTTACCCTAGACCCTTATCTGAGATCTGCTTATCTTTCTGAGACCCTCCAGGCTATTGCTGCTATGAAATGAGAGCAGATGAGGAAGTAAAATGAGTGTTACAGAAGATAAAAGAAATAGTTAGGGTCCTACAACAAATCTGTAGTCAAGTAACAATGGCATGGTGTGCTTGTGGACATCAACAACATCAGAATTATATGCATACATGTTTTCACTCCTATGTGCGAAAGAGAAGTTTAAGAAACTTAACAGAAGACCATGGAGGAAGGGAAGGGAAAAAAATAGTTTCAAACAGAGAGGGAGGCAAACCATAAAAGACTCTTAAATACAGAGAACTGAGGATTGATTGGGGCTGAGGAGAGGGGAAAATGAGTGATGGACAATGAAGAGGGCACGTGAGATGAGCGCTGGGTGTTGCATGTAAGTGATGAATCACGGGATTCTAACCCCAAAGCCAAGAGCACACTGTATACGCTGTATGTTAGCTAATGTGACAATAAATTATATTTAAAAAAAAAAAGAATTATGCGCATATGAGAAATGGAAATGTGTGGTGTCAGACAGTGTGTCATTAGTTCGCCCTGGTGGGGCTGGGTGATTTGATTTAAACGTAAACCACAGGGCCACTGCCTCCAGTGGAAGAGGTTGTGGTTCTGGAAAAGTGCGATGCACAACTCTGTGATTACATGTGCAGCCCTGGGAAGGAGGGCCTTTGTTTCTCACTCTGCTCACAGTCAGGAGAAACCCTGCCTTGACCTCCCCTAGTCCCTTCTGCTACCAGGGTGGGAGTGCCTCACCCCTCTCTGACAAGGCCCGAATCTTTGCTATTTCAGTTAACTCTCCAAATCAAAATCCCCCCGATATTGACTGTGAAACTGGATTTGTATCCACTTTTTTTCTTCTTTTTTAATATTTATTTATTTTTGAGACAGAGAGAGAGTGCACGACCAGGGGATGGGCAGATGAAGAGGGAGATATAAAATCCAAAGCAGGCTCCAGGCTCTGAGCTGTCAGCACAGAGCCTGACAAGGGGCTCGAACTCACAGAACTCAAGATCAGCCAAAGTCGGACGCTTCACCAACTAAGTCACCCAGGAGACCCTTGTCTCCACTCTTTAACAAAGAGATGAGGATCACTGGATAACTAAATCCAGAGAGGTCTTTGTTTTACTCCTTTGCGTCCTTTCTTCCTAAAGTACAAATAAACATCTTCTCCAAGATGGAGACACTCATCTCTTGCAGGCACCATTCTGAGCCGCACTTACGTCCAGGGACAGTCCTTATTTTCTGCATGTCACTTGACCACCTGAGCACGTAACTTCACATGATCTTCAAGAGAATGGAGCCTGTCCTACTAGTACTATCTTAGGTTTCACACCTGAGTTAAGAACAAGTCTCTTGGAACTTTTCATTTAGAAAATGAATCTCATACCCTTCTAAATTTCATGAAAATTTACTGCATTAAAAGAAGCAGCCGGCAGGGGAGGCTCTAACAAATGGGTTTCTGGGAATATTCAGATAATTATTTAAAAATGAAGACTTAGGGGCTCCTGGGTGGCTCAGTCAGTTAAGCATCCAGCTCTTGATTCTGACTCAGGTCATTATCTCAGAGTCGTGAGTTTGGGCCCTGAGTCAGGCTCTGTGCTGACAGCATAGAGGCTGCGTAGGATTTCTCTCTCTTCTCCCTCTGCCCCTCCCTGGCTTGCTCTCACTCACTTTCTCAAAAAATAAATGAACATTAAAAAATTAAAATAAACAAAAATGAAGGCTTAACCCTGATCATAGAGCTTAAGATACAACCACCAAATCTGAATATCTACTTAGTGAGTGTCAATTTTGTCATGGTAATAAGTGACCTCAAAACACTAGCGGCTTACCTCAACAAAAGTCTGTTTCTCATCCTTCTGGGATTCAGGTCAACGGGATCATCATTATCTAAGACAGGGCACAGTAGTGAGAAGAGAGCAGTGGCTCAAAAAGGTGGGAGAATTCTGCTCAGAGACGGTGCAGACTGCGTCGTCAGGCCCACTCATACCTCACTGGCTGAAAGAAATCACAGGGCAAAGACGTAAACCAATTGGTGAAGTAGAATCCACTTGGAGGACACGACCTGACTAGGCTGGTGCCTGAGGGTGGCCATGAAATAAGTGGCCCTTCTTAAACATACGGTGGTTCATTTATTTGGTCAAAATTAGCTTGCGTCCCTAAAGTGTACAAATTATCTTACCCTCCTCCACCAGACACAATATGAAATATTTTCCAAACCAAAAACCTCCACTGACACTCAAAGCAATTAGAAGATCCCAATGCAACTCCTTCATCAAGATATCAAAGAACAGGGACAGCTGGGTGATTCAGTCAGTTAAATGTCCGACTCAGGTCATGATCTCACTCATCGTGGGTTCAAGCCCCACACCAGCTCCATGCTGATGGTGCAGAGCCTATTTGGGATACTCTCTCTCTCAAAATAAATAAACTTAAAAAAAAAAAAAAGATCTCAAAAAACCCATGCTATGAGCCAGTTGGGAGGAGGGACTGGACCCATGTGGTAAACATCCTCTTATATACAAAGAAGACTGCACCCATTGGAACAGAGCAGTAGCAAGATTCAGCAGGGGAGATGTTTGGGGTAGACTTTTAACTGAGCATTCAATCAATTTCTGCTCCTGCTGATGTCACCAGACCAGATCTTTGAATGTCCCTTATCTTGCTTGGCCTCATTTGTAGGGACACTAGAAACTGCAGTAAAGAAAAACACAAAGGAAAACACACACAAATACAAACCAATTAACCTGATTCCATTTATTTCCAGGTGTAATTAGCCCATCTCCCAATTCATTACACCTAATTTTTCTGTCTCTCAACTAAAATATATTGAGCTATCACTTGTCTGTTGCAAAAGCACACTTCATTTTCTTTCTGTAGCAATTTACCAGAATACTCAAGGAAAGATTTATTGGTAGAAGTTTTAATTGCCATAAACCAAATTTTAAATCACCACCCAGGTCTGATTTTTGGGTTTCTTAACTATGCATAAAATTTTTGTTAGATAGCGTGTCTCCAAGTTTTTATTTCTTCATTTCAGTGAGTATAAATCTACCTGCACTCCTTACCTTGAACTTCAATGCATCCTTTCTATGTCCTACCCTTCTTCCCGCTGAACAACATATTCCTTTTTTCTTTCAACAGTAATAGAATGTACCTTTATTAACACATTTCTTTCTGAGCTCATTTCTTTCTAGATGCTCCCAGGCAAAAAGGGCCAAAAGTATAGAAACATGACAGAGGTATTTTGTTATCCATAATTCAAGGTGCAAGAGGGGTTCGCCCATATTCTGCCTTCCAGACTTTCACAGGTAACAGAACTTTGTTTCTTTTTATAAAGATTTTTAAATTTTTTCCATGTTTATTTCTGAGAGAGAGACACAGAGTGCGAACCGCAGGAGGAGCAGAGAGACAGACAGACAGACAGAATCTGAAGCAGGCTCCAGGCTCCAAGTTGTCAGCAGAGAGCCAGATGCAGGGCTCAAACTCACAAACCATGAGATCATGGCCTGAGCCAAAGTCAGACGCTTAACCAACTGAGCCACCCAGGTGCCCCACAGCTAACGTAGCTTTACCAAAATATTTACAATGGCATAACATGAGTAACCATCTTCCTAGGATTCAATCAAGCTTCCATCACTGGTGTCTTGTCCCTATGACAAATCCACATACACACTTTATTTTCCTGTTATATGTCACCATTTCAAAAAGAAACACTTTGCAGGGTGCCTGTGTGGCTCAGTTTGTTAAGCGTACTATTCTTGATTTTGGCTCACAAACCGTGATATCGAGCCCCACAATGAGTGTGGAGCCTGCTTTGGATTCCCTCTCTCCCTCCCTCTTTGACCCTCCCCAACTAAAGCTCTTTCTCAGTCTCTCTCAAAACAAATAAACATTAAAGAAAAAGAACTTGGTGATTGTATCAGGCAGAGTTCAACCATTCAACCAAAGAAACAGAATCAATACAAATAGTGATCAATTGCAAGGAATTGGCTTCTGTGGCTGTAGTGACTAAGCAATTCCAAAATTTATAGTACTGGCTAAGCTCTTGAGCATGGGCTCAACCATCTATCAACAGGAAGAATGTCTTTGAAGGGAAGCCTCCACTCTGACCTTTTGGCCTTTCAACTGGTTGACTTATGCTCAGCCAGATTATATAGGATAAGCTCCCTTAAAGTCACGTGACTGTGGACTTTAATCACACCTACAAAATACTAACACCTAGATATGTGAAAAACTGAATTCCATAACTTAGCTATGCTGACATTTAAAAGTCACCACTCTTATTATGCTAAGTGAAATAAATCAGGCAGAGAAGGACAGATACCATATGTTTTCACTCATATGTAGAACAGGAGAAACTTAACAGAGGACCATAAGTGAGGGGAAGGGGAAAAAATAGTTAAGGAGAGGGAGGCAAACCACAAGAGACTCTTAAATACTGAGAACAAACTGAGGGTTGTTGGTGGGTGGGGGAGAGAGAGGAAAATGGGTGATGGGCATGGAGGAAGGCACTTGTTGGGATGAGCACTGGGTGTCATATGGAAACCAACTTGGCAATAAACTATATTTAAAAACAAAAACAAAAAAAAATTTTAAGTCACCATTCTGTCTACACCTTGTCTAACTGTAAACCATACACTTCTAGAACAATAAATGATTTCCAATTCAAAAATTAGTAAGTGATATTTATGCCTAATATGGCAAACTATCCTGCCTCCAATGGAAACATGCTAATTCTGTCTCCAAAAGGAGATGCAATGTCCTTGGATGGTGTGCATCCTTCTCTTTTGATGCTCCCTACATACGATGATGTAAAGTTAACTATTATTGGGATGCCTGTCTAGCTCAGGGTACAGAGCATGTGACTCTTGATCTCGGGGTCATAAGTTCAGGCCCCATGTTGGGCATAGAGCCTACTTAAAATAATAATAAAGTTAGCTATTGTTAATGCATCTTATATTAGATCATTAGAGAATGTGAGAAGAAAACAAGTATTTTAATAAATGAACAGATTCATAGCAAAATTCTCATAATTATCATGTCCTCACTTCTGCAAATGGTCAAAGGTAATAGCTGGCTTTGTTAACTATTTTCTTCCATTACCGATTCATATTTCCTTTAACTTCTGCAACCACCTCACATGGTTTTCTTTGCCTGGTCAGGTGACCTAAATATATTTATATATATTTAAATTATATGTAATATATACAAATGTATCTCTAGAAGTCTGTTCTAATAGAATGACCTCCAGTACTAACCTCTGTATCATTTAGTGTCAACCAAAGAAAGAGGATCAGTAGCATTCTGAACTCATAGGAAACTAGCGAACTTATATGTACACGTGTGTGCACATGTATATATACATATGCACATAAAGACCTTTTTTATAAAGAATTGGCTTACACAACTGTGGCATCTGTAGGCAAGAATGAGATTTCTGGAGGGTGGCTGGGTGGCTCATTCAATTAAGTGTCTGACTCTTGGTTTCAACTCGGGTCATGATCTCATGGTACATGGTTGACAG
The DNA here is from genome assembly GCF_006229205.1 of Suricata suricatta. Taxonomy (NCBI): domain Eukaryota; kingdom Metazoa; phylum Chordata; class Mammalia; order Carnivora; family Herpestidae; genus Suricata; species Suricata suricatta. The sequence goes on from NC_043715.1 coordinate 11,006,857, forward strand.
TGCAGCCTGCTTTGGATTTGCCCTCTCTCTGCCCCTCCCATGCTCACACGCACCCTCTCTCTCAAAATAAACATTCTTTAAAAAATGAGATTTCTGGGGCAGAGTCTCTTGAAGGTCAGGCTGAAACTCTTACACAGATGAAGATGCTGTCTGCAGATCTGACTTTCCTCCAGGAATGCCCAGCTTTGCTCTTAACACTTTCCCATGATTTTCTCAGCCTCACCCAGATCATCAAGGATAATCTCCTTTACTTAAATCTGATCATATAATTCAATCAATCTACAAAATACCTTCAGGTATACAACCTACAAACCTACCTCAGTTTGTTTTTGAACAACTATGGAATATAGACTAGCAAAATGACATATAAACTTTACTATTAGTGATAGAAAAAAATGCTTCAGTAAGAGCTGAGGAAAACAAGGAAAATATGAAGTAAGGGGTACCTGAGTGGCTCAGTTGATTAAGCCTTCAACTCTTGATTTCGGCTCAGGTGGTCATCTCAGGGTTTGTGGGATGGAACCCACAGGGACTGCCTGGGATTCTGTCTCTCTCCGTCTCTGTCTTTCTCTCTCTCTCAAAAATAAACAAGCTTAGGGGCGCCTCTAGGTGGCCCAGTCGGTTGAGCATCCAGCTTTGGCTCAGTTCATGATCTCACGGTTCGTGGGTTTGAGCCCTGCATCAGGCTCTGTGCTGACAGCTCAGAGCCTGAAGCCTGCTTCAGATTCTGTGTCTCCCTCTCTCTCTGCCCCTATCCCGCTCACGCTGTCTCTCTCTCTCTCTCTCTCAAAAATAAACATTAAAAAAAGAAAGAAAGAAAAATATAGGGGCACATGGGTGGCTCAGTCGGTTAAGCATCTTACTTAACCAGTTCGTGAGTTCAAGCCCCCCATCAGGCTTCATATTCACACTTAAAAAAAAAAAAAGAAAGAAAGAGAAAAGAGGGGCACCTGGGTGACTCAGTTAAGTATCCAACTTCAGCTCAGGTCATGATTTCAACAGTTCTTGAGTTTGAGTGCAACATTGGGCTATGTGCTGACAGCTCAGAGCCTGGAGCCTGCTTTGGATTCAGTCTCCCTTTCCCTCTGCCCGCCCTCCTCCTGCTTGTACTCGTTTCTAAAAACAAACATTAACATATTTTTTAAAGACGGGTGACTGGGTGGATCCGTCGGTTAAGCTTCAGCTCAGGTCATGATCTCACATTCGTGGGTTTGAGTCCTGCGTCAGGCTCTGTGCTGACAGGTCAGAGCCTGGAGCCTGCTTCCAATTCTCTGTCTCCCTCTCTCTCTGCCCCTTCCCGCTCATGTTCTGTCTCTAAAATAAATAAAACATTAAAAATTTTTTCAATTATTTTAAATAATTAAAAATATATAACATAGGTAGATCTTTCCAAAATTATAAATAACATCAAGCCAAAATAATTAAAATGCCTGAGTACTAAAACATTATGGAAAACAAAATGTTTTAAATATATAAATGTACATACGTATGTGTATGTAAATGAGAGAGCATAGATTCTAAGTCATATTTGGAAAGATATTAGGATATCTTTAAAACTGCCTGGTAGATGGGGTGCCTGAGTGGCTCAGTTGGTTAAACATCCGACTTCAGCTCAGGTCATGATCTCAAGGTTCGTGGGTTCAAGCCATGAACCCATGGCTCTGTGCTGACAGCTAGCTCAGAGCCTGAAGCCTGTCTTTGGCTTCTGTGTCTCCCACTCTCTCTCTGACCCTCCCCTGCTCATGCTGTCTCTCTCTCAAAAATAAATTTTTAAAAAACCATAAAAAATTTTTAAAAATCTGCCTGGTAGAATCTGTACTTCCTCTTAATCGGATTACTTCATGTTTTCCCCTAAAAGTGTTGAACATTAATGAAGGGATTTAAAAAAGGGTACATAAGAAATGGGCAGGTCACTCTTGGGATTGATAAGCCTGTTGTCCCCCACAGCCGCTCAGCTGCCCACTCACCTCTGCGAAGTCCAGGCACCTCTTCCCAAGATGGATTTGAACAGCACTGCAAGTGGTAAATTTTCAACTGAATTTTGCTTTCTTCTTTGATAATGCCACATGCTTTATTTCCCAGAGTTTATAAAAGTTAAATCACAATCATAATTAGAGGGGCAGATTGTTGGAACAGGAGGTATTTTGCATTGATAAGTTGCGTTAGAGGATTGATGGGTGCTTTAAAATTGGAGATTCTAGAATTTAAAATTTTAAGGTTAACAGCTAGGAGTCCCACAAGTAGGTTATCAAGTTTTAAAGTTGACACTGTAAATGGAAAAAAGCATATA
>NC_043715.1:11009246-11082400 GCF_006229205.1 Suricata suricatta
AACAGACCATCCCTCTGAACAAAACCAAGATGGCCAATGGACCACCATTTTGGAAACTTCCACCCCTGCTGGCTTCCGGGAAAACACGTCATCTGCCCTAGGCTCCGTAACTAGTGCCCTATATAAGTGCCCCTGCTCTTTGTCCTCCTGGTGTGACTTCCCTGGCCCATGCTGTCCAGACCAGGGAACCTCACCCGAGAGCGCTCCCAATAAAGGCCTTTACATTTATTTCTGATCTCAGTCTTCTGCATCATCTCTGCAACGTCCCTGGCTCATTCCCTCCAAGCCACAGAACCTTGCCGGAGAGCTCTTTAATAAAGGGTGCTCTGATCTCTTTTCCCGCTCTCTCTCTTGTGTGACTTTCTCACTCCACTGATTTAACCTTACAGTCTGACTCTTGATTTCAGCTCAGATCATGATCTCACAGCTCAGGAGTTCAAGCCCCAAGTTGGGCACCATACTGTCAATGTAACACCTGCTTGGGATTCTCTCTTTCCCTCACTCTCTGCTGTTGGGAGCCATTCATGAACTAAGTTGAGAATACTCCTAGTGAGGTTAAGGCAGGTTTGCACAGCCTCCTGCCATCAGATGGTGACCAATATCTACCCCCTACTCAATTATTTTTGCCTGAGCACCGACCCCCCAAAGGCACCTTGTTGACTGATATCAGGAGTGACTTGTTCCCTTATTTTGGCCCTAAATATAGGCTGATTGCACCTTGTGAAGAAACTTTTTATAGGAATTTCTTCTTTTCTGATTATGGGAGCAAATATTGCATTTCCTGAAAAACCGGTTTTTCTTCCCCTCAAGAAAAGAGGCTATTGACCCCTGCTCCAAAGAACTAACTTGCCTGTACTATGCTACAAACCTTGTCTTGTCATCAGAAATCGTTGTCTAAGGCAAATGCCACTTCTATGCTGTGCCCATACATTTTAACGATATACAAAGCTGACTCTCAGTCCGTGCAGAGATGCCTGCCTGGCGATCAGAAAGAAACTTGAGGCTCTCACTCCCTTTTGCCGACACTGTCCCCCCTTCAGGGAACCCTGGACCTGCTGGGACTCCGGCACTCTGCCTCTCCCCTGGGTGCTCATGTTCTCTCAAAAATGAATAAACTTTAAAAGAAGAAAAACAAATTTTACAAAAGTCAGAAGCTTAACCAACTGAGCCACCCAGGCGCCCCACTGTGTATTTTATTTACCTTAATTTTTTAAGGCTTGACTTGTTTATCTCCATTAATTTTCTTAGCTCCTACTGCTTCCTATGTTCTTTGCATTTAAGTTTCTGGATTTTCAGTAACTTTTTCCTTTGATAACTCAGATCACAGATTGTCATCTTTTCTATTATACATATATATTCAACTCACAGTTCTCCAATTTAACGACTTTAGCTGTAACCCTAAAGCAAAAACATAAAATCATTGTTGAACCTACAGGCTTTCAGCAGAAAAAAATATTCACACAGAGTTTTTAATCCATAAACCTATCCTTCATACTCCTCTTCCTGTTTTCTCTTGGTCAGGCATACTACAAAAAGAAACCTAGCAAGGCAGGACTGTTTACAACCAGAGTCAAAAGGATATCCTCCAAGCATGGTTTCAACAAAACCTTCGCCCTGGTAAAGCTACCAGAAAACAATGGGCCAAGGAAACTGGCCTTTCAGAGTATAAAATTCAGGTAAGCATTAGGTTTCTATTTCATGATGTCATATTCAAGGTAGAGAGAAATGCTGGGATCAGGACTTTCAGCCAATTCTTATATGTCAGGTGTGTTGCTCAGATTTTTATTGCTATATATTAAAAACAAGAACTGTGTTTATATCTTTCACCAATTGTGTAAATACTGATTGGGTATATTCACTGACAGAAGGAGAAAATACTGGCTCAGGGTCTCCCAATGGTAGATACATCAATTTTTGAGATGTACACAATTTAGGAAATTAGAACACTATAATAATATGGTATAATTAAGTATTGGTATATACTGGGGCACCTGGCTGGCTCAGTCACTAAAATATGTAACTATTTCAGGGTTGTGAGCTCAAGACCTATACCAGGTGTAGAGATTAAAGGTTAAAAAAATCTTGGGGTACCTGGGTGGCTCAGTCGGTTAACCCTCCGGCTTCGGCTCAGATCATGATCTCACGGTTCGTGGGTTCAAGCCTCACGTTGGGCTCTCTGCTGACAGCTAGCTCAGAGCCTGGAGCCTGTCTTCAGGTTCTGTGTCTCCCTCTGTCTCTGTCCCTCCCCAGTTCATACTCTCTCTATCAAAATTAAACAATGAATGGTGCGCCGGGGTGGTAGAGTCGGTTAAGCATCTGACTCTTCATCTCAGCTCAGGTTATGATCTCAAAGTATGTGAGTTTGAGCCCCACATTGGAGTCTGCACTTGGGATTCTGTCTCTCCTACTCTCTGCCCCTCTCCAGCTTGTGCTCTCTCTCTCTCAAAATAAACTAAAAAAAATTAATAAAAATTTTTTTTAAATATACGAAGTAAAATCCCATATTATTTGAATGGTGCTGATATAGAAATGAAACCAAGTTAGATTTCTTTGATAGCTGTAAACAATTATACCAGTGAAACAGCATTTAAAATAATGAAGATCAAGAAAATGTGCTTTTAGAGTAAAATAATGAATTCCTATTTTTGTGTCTATTTAGAGCCTCCAATAAGCCACTGGCTAGAAGGTCCTCAGTCTGAGGGGATGCTGGAGAGAAAGTTTTTATTCTTTATGCAGGAGTTCTGGGTGTGAAGAGACAGGCAGCTTATTCAAATCTCAGTAATAAAAGCACTATGAGACTATCTTGTGATGTGCTTAAGGCTTACCTGCAAATATTCTGATTAATTTAGAGAATAGATAACCTTTTTGCACAATGCCTGGATAAAAGAGTGGTTTGTTAAATATTGGTTGTCATTAACACCCTAACTCCTATCACAAATTATCAAAAATAAAACAAATATATAGAAAGTACACTGCAAATCTGACTCCAGTTAATGAGGAAACAGTAAAGAGTCCTATCGGTTATATTAGTGACAAGAGTTTCACAGCGAGATGTACTGTGTCTTAGGAATCTCCTTACCTATTGCTGATTATGGAATAAGAGGGAATGTGGATGAATGTTAGTACAGCTCCTGACCATGGCTAATTTACTCCCCATTTAAAGAAATCATTTTCACAGTCAATTCCACATGTAGTATATATAAGAAGATGGTATTTCTTCCATATGTATTATATATAATAAAATGGTACTTTACTTTTCTTTTTTTACATTTTTATTTATTTTTGAGAGAGAGAGGGTGAAACAGAGCGTGAGCAAGGAGTAGCAGAGAGAAGGAGACACAGAATCTGAAGTAGGCTCCAGGATCTGAGCAAGCGTTCAGCCACAGAGCCTGGCGCGAGGCCTCAAACCCACGAACCACGAGATCGTGACCTGAGCCAAAGTTGGACACTTAACTGACTGAGCCACCCAGGCGCCCCTAAAATAGTACTTCTTATGAAGAGATGATAGGGATCAAGAAGATATTCACACATAGAAGACCTTTTAAGAGAGAGGTGGGAGGAGGGAAACGGAGACAAAGAAATATATTGATAGAACAGACAGTAGCTCTTAAATCAGGAACTTTTACTTGGAAACCAAGAGGATGAGCATAAAAGAAATGCTGTCTTGATTGGTATGTTAATAGTAATATAACTCCTAAGATAATACATCACTTTTTTTCCTACAGATATTATCCCAATGGCAGTTGATCAAATCAATTTCATTTAATTACCTTGATATTTGGAACAACACAGATTGAGTTACATGACTTCAACATCTCCCACTCAGATTTGGTTTAGAAACCTCAGATCCAAAGACAACTGGAATTTGGATGCTCCTGAGGAAAAGATGAAACCCAGGGACCAAACCAGCATCAGCCTTGGATTCAAGGCAAGAAACCACTGGTCCAAATGCATTTCTTCAGTGGGTCCCAGAGAAAGTGGAAACGGCTCTGCATGTTGTGCCCATATTCTCGCCAAAAAAAAAAAAATCATCTTAGGAGGTACTTACACCTTGCTCTGGACACCCTGGAGTCAGAACAAAAGCATGGTTCCACAGCTGGCTGAGACAGGCAGGTTCTTAGCACACCAAGGCTCTGGGCCTGTTGTCTTACTGCAGGGTGGCATCCTGTTCTGTCACCCTCAGAGATTCAGGGGGGAGTGTCAGCATTACCTTCCTAGGTTTAAGTTTTCAGTTCAAATATGAGAGCTGTCCTAAAAGACACCCTCTGTTCCCATGTTCTCCTTTAGCATACTTACCGAAAGCAGCCAGACAAAATTGGACATCCATCACAAGATCTCAATCACACATCCTACTTCAAGCTTTTGAGAGGAACCAATTCCCTGACATTACAACCAGGAAAAAACTGGCTAAAATAACAGGCATTCAGGACCAAATATGTTCTCTCTGTAAGAGATGTTTTACTTCCCCCTGATGGGCTGCAGAAAAATTCTGACCTATCTCATCCCAATCATCAAAGGCAAAAGTATGGGTTGGTAAACATCTAGCACTGCAAGCCAGATTCCTGCAAAATGAAGAATTCTCTATCTATTTGGAACAACCAGCAGCAAAAATAGGGGGAAATGTGAAAGTTAATACCTATTTTGGGAACTCCCTGTCAGATTTTCTACAGCCTGACACTGTTTGGTCATTTTGGTCCAGATAATTCCTTTCCTTTGAGGTTGTCCTGTGTCTAATCGGTATTTTTAAGGATTCCTGGCCTCTACCAACTACATACCCTGCTCACCTCCCATCTCCCAATTTGTGACAGCCAAAAAAATCTACAGACTTAGTTAAATGTCCTCTGGTTGGGAGAACAAAATCACTCTCCTGGTAGCTTCTAAAGTTATGAGGACAGTGGTTTAGTGGATGTTAAATGCTCATGACTAGGAAGCACATAGTTTTTTCAGCACAGAAACCCTCAAAAGCCTTGTGTTCATTAATCCTTGGTCAGATTTATATACATGTATGTAAGATTGGGATTCTTATACACATGTTGGCAAAGAGATAAATGTCAACCCGGTCAAGAAAACGTATTTGCTGATCCACTATTGAAATTAAAGGGAAGAATCTAGAGCAAAGGCCTTTTCAACCAGCTTCAATCCATCTATAGTTGACTGCAATGTTAGGACCTCACTTTGAGTTGGACATGTATATGCATATCTACATACATACACATGCTAAACACATGAATCAGAGTAATGACACATACATACAACAGTTCTATTTCATATGAAACACACACACACACACACACACACACACACACACACACCATCCTGATAATGGGGCCTGTATTAATAGTCCCTTTGCTTTATGCAGTATGAGAAACAGAGCCCAGAATCACTTGTCTTATGACATGGTCTCCTTTTCCTTCACAAAGATGTGGTTTCAGAACAAAAGATCTCTATACCCAGGGCAGAGAAGTGAGTCCATTAATTCCTTGGCAGACTGCCCAAATGAAAGACACATCTGACAGCCCAGCACCACGAAATTGATCTGCCAGCTCCCCCAGACAGGTCTCATCATTTTGCTTCCTCCAGTTTTTTCAGCAGGAGCCAAACATTGCTCCCTGCTCCTCTCCCATCCCAGGAGTCCTCTGTCCCTTGTGTGAGCAAAAGACCAAGAGTCATGATGGTACAGCCCACATGACTGTGCAGAGAAATCTCTCTCTACTCAGACTCTTAGAAATTACCTGCCAATACCATTGACTCTGGGAGTCTTGAACACTCAGACTCCTTTCTGGCCCCCAAAACCAGAAAAGAGCCAGAACCACAAAGAACAGAATGACACAGGAGTCCTGCAGTTGAAGGACTCTCAGCCTCTTTCTGAGCCCCAAAACCATCAGCTGCAGGATCTGGCACAGGTGGACATATGCAGTGGTGGGATGAGATCTGCCAGGCTCTGGTTATAAAATGGGATCCTTGAGAAGGGACACACTGAGACACACATCTGCAGAATAGTCAACTGGAGAACCATCTGATTCCCTTAGTCAACTCACCAGGAATGTGCAGAAACCTCAAGCCTCTACGTCAACTACCGTTATCCACAGATTTTCAGGAACAAGTACCTTTACCAAGTCCTGGCCTGAACAAAAAGGACCCTCCAGATCCCAACTGTGCTTCAGTGAAGATGATTTTCAGGCTGTGTTCCATATGCTACAAAGCTCACCAGGGCCTGAATTCCAGAGAAAGAAGAAGTTATTCTCAGAACCTGGTCCAGGCCTCTCTTCTTTTGATGCACAATCAGTCCAATGTAAAGGACTGTGGATAATGAGGTCATCCTGTTTGGGACAAGATTAATGCAATAGGAAGGAGAAACTGCTTGGAAACCCAAAGGGCAGTGGTTATCTTCTGTACTCACTTCACTGAATAAAGGATGGTTTCTAAGTTCCATACAGCCTCTGGAAGCACCACAGGCCAGTAGACAGGTCTGCTGAATCCTTCTGAACAAAAGCATTTTATTGACAAAATGACCTCCTCTCTAATCACCATGTCCACCAATCCAGAATATGCATGAACTGTAACCATTCCCAAGCAAGAACACATCTACCCGCTGACACATCAGCACTCCTTTTCCTCCTAGCAAGGTGGGAAAGCAAACCTGAAATTAGTTTGTCACGCAGAAAATGAAAGGATAGTATATTTCCTGATGATGTGAATTCATACAAGTGAGTTTTTCCTCTATGCTCAGAGGGTTTCAAATGGAAACTAGAAACTATCCCAGTATTTACAAATAAGAGAATGATTAAATCAATCAGGTTAAATCCACACTACTGAGTATTCTTCATTTGTATTTTTTTCCTTTGACTATTTTAAAACATTACAAAAAAATCACAATGAAAATACAGTAGCAACACCATACAACCACTTAGTCTAATATGTTAATCTAAAACTGGGATAACCATTTTCGTTTTCAGTCTCCTCTCTTCTTCTGAAATGATAACACATCTCAAAGTAGATTTTGGTGTTTGAAGCTGTGTGTGGGTTTACCTTGGTGCTACAGAAACATCTTTGAGTTTTATCAATTTGCATTGTTTGAACAAACTCAAAAGGTTAGGTCCAGGCTAATGATAAACAGTGATAACATTCCACTTGTTCCTAGAGAAGGTGACTAGAATTTGTACAAAGTTTTTAGCAGACTTTTATTTGGGTATTCAGCTTCCCTTTCATGCCACATTACCAGGGAAGGTAACACAATCTGTAGCCCAAGTAGAATACACCTTGATTGATTTAAGTTAATCCAGTCAATTTCATTTAGGAAGAGTTACAAAGGGGCATGTGTGAAAATACTGGCCAATGAGAAACCTAGGGTCTTCCAAGAAAGTTGCACCCAACTTTTGGGCATGAAAGAAACAGCCTACAAGACAAGCTAGGGACAGCAGAGTAGAAAAATAAAGAACCCTGAAGCTACCTACCTCCGGACTTACTTCTCATACATACAAGATACAAATCCCCTGGTTTCCCTTCTTGTTTCAAGTCCTTCAGGTTAAGTTTTATGTTATAAGCAATTAAATACAACTTTCACATATAGACAAAGAGGGCATATGATCCAGAGACGAGCATTAAACCAAAAAGAAGAGAAAATCTCAATAATTCCAGCAACAGCTTAAAACTTTTAAAATGTAACTGTACCTGCTTTAAAGGGATAGGGAACAAAGGAAAACTGAATACCAGGAGCATAGCCCACTGCTGCAGTTTGCGAAGAGGAAACAGAAATGTTTCTGCTACTAATGAAGGTGTACAAGTTACTTAAGGTCTAGAGATTTCAAAAGCTGAATTGTGGGGTTAGTGGAAAATAGGGAGGAAGGTCCATAATTCAAGAGCTAAAATGAGTAAGAAATTATGTTTCCCAGAGCACAAGCCTCATGAAATCAAGAAAAGAAAACCCAACGAGTAAGAATCTGGCAGCTTAAAGGAGAGGTATCCTAACTTTAGGACTTGCACAGCTGGTCTATGGAGCAGATGCAGCCATAGCTTGATGCCATTAACCATTAAGATCCAACTCATTTTCCTTGCTTAGATTTGTGCTCCCCAAAATACTTCTGACAATTTGTTTCCCCACATATTATCTCCCAGCCTAAAAAATGAAATGCCAGAGAAATAACAAAAACAGATATTTGGAAGTTAATGGTTTATAATGAGTGCTTTAAATATCTTTTGGGAGTCTAGATATGATGATTCGGATCCTTTTGCACATTCTTTGATGAAATTGAAATTTCCAGCCTGGTAGAGTTGTAGGAACTTTACTAAGGTATAAACATCCTAAATGACATCTCCATTTCACATATAAAGTATTTTCAACCACCCTAGACTCATATCTAATTGAATAACACATTTTAAACAAATGCCTACCACCTAACCCTTCCCAATATCCACTTAAAAATCACTCCTGGAGTGAGCTAGGTACTCCCGGGAACAGTTATCCTTTCAACATACTAAAGAGAAGGGCAAAATAAAGCATTTTGATTTAGAATGCATTCCCCCCAGAAGCAGACTCTAAGAATTTGTGTGTAACTGATGATTCTGAAATGCATTTATTAGGGAAATGCAGATGTGAAGCAATCGTAGGAAGCCTATGCAGAGTGCATTCATGAGCAACTACCACTGTGCGCATCTATGCTGGTTTCCACTGGGGACCTTTACAAGATGGCATGGAAACCATTATCCCACTAAAGACGTGCTTCTCAAATATTCAGTTGTGTCATTTCTCTGGATGGCAAGGAAGCTGGATATGCACCCTCTAATTCTCATCCACCATCAGCCAAAGCCACTCCCAGCAGCATGAATGCCACAGCACCCCAAAGAGAGGGAAAGCCTCAAGCCAGTGCTTGCAGTAGGTCCCCTATTTGGGGCATGTGCCGGAATGGGACAGAGGGAGGGCACAGACACCTTCTGTTACACACCTGATGGTTCCTGGTTGGCTTCTCACCCTTCGGCTTTCAGCAGCTCATGGTGTTCTCCCATCCCTCACAGTCCATGACTCAGATCTTCTCTCTGCTCCATCCAGAGAATCTAGCATCCTTCTAGTGGCCTACTAGTTCTAATATGGAACCATTTGTTCATTATGGACCTAATTAAGAGCCAAGAAATGTCAGTTCCTTTATGGTTTTTATATCGAAAAGGTTTCATGAATACAATCAAAGAAAACACTTGGAGATTCAAAGTTCTTTTTATTTTCAACAACGAAGTAACACAACAAAGAGGAATCAATCCACTAATATATAAATCTAACACAATCTTTAGCACAAAATTGTCTTCAATAAATAAAAACATGTTACTGATAACTGAATAAGACTGTTCTTAAGACCCTAGGGTTTTGTGTGCGTTTTAAACAAAACTGGGTGGTAGGTAAAGAAACACGTGCTACAAATATGACTGACAAAGACTGGAAGAAAACAAGAGCAACAGCCAAGGAGCAGGGTCCCCAAATATTACGTTAGCAAAGGGAATATGGGGTGTTCAAAGCAGTCTAGAAATTAGCGCTCACTAGGTGATGCAAGGGTTTAGGATGGTCCAAATTCAAGGCCTTGTGATTAAATCTTTCCGTATTTCTAGATTCTTGATTTGGAATCTATCACAATCTAAAGGAGTTTCTGCCAAATGACAGAGGCTCTTTATTTTCCTCCTTGGACTTTGTCACTAGTTCCTGAAACCAAGGGTTCCATTCAGAAAAGGATTACTACAACAAAGATCAATCTCTGTCTGGTGTAGATTTCCCTTTTATAAACACATTGATACTGCCAGGGACAGCTCTAAATATATCAAATGTCTTTTACTTTTGTCCTCCTACACAACTCTGCTTGGCTACAAAATCTAAGACTCACAGAGCGATGGCAGCATTGGTCAAAAGACAAGTGTCAGTTCCAGCATAACAACCTCTGAAGTTCAATGTTCACACACAAAAAATTTTAACCTCAGTTGCCACATCTTTTTTCTTTTCTCACTATCTTGCCAATTATTTCTTTCGGAATTCAATCCTCCGAGCTACATTCTGAGCACCAAATTTTTTGACCAATGCATTTCGGGCATCCTCATCATCTTTCTGCAAATCTAAGTCATCCTGTCGGGACCAAATAGGATACCCATCAGCCCTCTGACCAGACTCTAAAAAGGAGGAAGTAGCCTCTAGCTCACCACTATTTTTTAGGAATGCCTGTGTAACTGTCGACAGATCCAAGTTAAACTTTTCCATTAACTGCCTGATGATCTTAATGGCAGCTCCCACCTCTGGTGCAGAAACTTTTTCTTCTTCTTCTTCTTCCTCATCCTCATCAGGCTGTGTCTCAGAGTCTTCCTCAGGTGTGGGTGGATCATCATCACACATCGTTATGTGTATTTCAAAATCAGGGCTCTCGTCAACCTATAGAAAGTGATGAATATGACCAATTTCTAATTGCCAAGTCCCAAACACTTATTCTTACTATATCCAGTCTCTCCCAATTACCGCCACCTTGCCCTTTTCATCCCAATCACACTAGACTTCCTTCAGTTCTTCCAATATGCTATGTTCCTTCTAATATTTACTAATGTTGCATATGTGTATATAAATTTATGTATATGATGGATTAAGGGAGGAGGAGTGTGGGTGTGGGTGTGTGTGTGTACGTGGGGGAGATACATGTGTTTATGTATACATACATCATGTGTATATACATGTATACATATGACTATGGTATTCCAAAAGAATATTAGAAGCTAGACTAAATAATGAAAAATAAGTGTAAATGCATGCACGTTTATGTGTACACACGTGTTCAGTAGATCATCTGTTAAAAGTCTGACTTCAGGGGCATCTGGGTGGCTCAGGTGGTTGAGCATCCGACTTGGGTCAGGTCCTAAGCTCACGGCCTATGAGTTTGAGCCCTGTGTCCGGTTAGTTGCTGTCAGTGCCAAAGGCGTCAGGATGGAGCCCACTCTGGATCCTCTATGTACCCCCATCTGCCCCTCCCTGGCTCACACTCATGCTCTCTCAAAAATAAAAACATTTAAAAAACAAAAAAGAGTGGCACCTGGGTAGCTCAGTCACTTAAGCATCAGATTTGGCTTAAGTCATATCTCACTGCTCCCGAGTTGAAGCCTCACATTGGGCTCTCTGAACCCACTTGAGATCCTCTGTGCCCTTCTCTCTCTGTCCCTCCCCTGCTCATGCTCGTTCTCTCAAAATAAATAAACTTAAAAAAACAAATACATAAATATAATAAAAAATAAAGGAAAAGAAAGTTTGACTTCACTAACGGATTATAAGCTCCCTAAGGACAGGAACTGTATCTCTTTTGCTCATCACTTACATACCAAAGTCGTCACACAACTACGTAAAGCACACAGATGTACGAGCATACTAGGGCCTCTGTACTATACTACGTTAGGCACATCACAAAGCATGTCATGTAGGAGACCTATGTAGACCATGTTTGCATTTGAAAATTTATGGAAAATAGACCAAACATAAAACAAAACTCGGACTTCAAAAGGCAACCATCACTAAATTCTGCCAATTCTTGTGCATTCCTTCATTCACCAATTATAGGTCTTTAAATTATTTTCCTGTTTTACGACGAGGCCCGATTACTTTCCTTTACATTAATAAAGAAATATTAGTTTATAAGATCCTTTTTCTTGGAGAAGGTATGTACATATAACTGAGGCTTTCTTTTCAATTACTCCTCACTACATTATAGTTCCTGCCTTTCCCTATAAAGATGAGTAAATATGGGATTCCAACAGAGTATCAGAAACTAGACCAAATATGGAAGGCGTTAAAAAATCCCAAGACCACTCTAAGTACACAGAAAGCTAAATTTGCTTTTTAAAAAAATTAAGCTCCTTTAAAAACTGCATTTATTTTCCAGAGAAGGAGAAGAGTATTTTCAGAAAATAAAGCCACAGTCTTAACTTTGAAAACCTTACAATGAGATCAAAATCTTCAAAACAGGATGCTTTCTACTGTTTAAAAATAATTCTTCCCAGAGGCGCCTGGGTGGCTCACTTGGTTAAGCATCTGATTTGGGCTCAGGTCATGATCTCACAGTTCATGAGTTTGAGGCCTATGTCGGGCTCTGTGCTGACAGCTCAGAGCCTGGAGCCTGCCTGGGATACTGTCTCTCCCCCTCTCTCTCTGCCTGTCCCTCACTCACAATCTGTCTCTCTCTCAAAAATAAACATTAAAAAAAATTTCTTAGTAAGAAAAAATAATTCTCCCCAATTTTTCTCCCCCTGCCCCTTTCTTCTGTGAGAGAAAGAGAACACACATGCACGCATGTGCAGGGGAGGAGGACAGAGAGAGAATTCCAAGCAGGCTCCACGCCCAGTGAAGAGTCTGATGAAGGGGATCCATATCACAACCGAATCATGACCTGAGGCTGGAATCAAGAGTCAGATTGAGGTGGACTGAGCCATCCAAACCCCCTTCCCTCAAAGCCACATGCCTAAAACCAAGATCAGCCCCACTTTCCATTCTCCCTCTCCCCACCTTACCTTTCAGAGCCTTAGGTATACAAAAAGTAAATGCAATAATCAATTTTAAAGAAGAATGGAAGTGGAAAAAATAAGAGTTAAATCTAGTCCACATACCACAATCTCCTCAAACTCCCGGGTGGCTTCTACAAGCATCTTTTTGACTGCTTCTTGATTCTCCTTGATCTCCTCCTTTACATACTCTTCTTCAGGTAAGTCTGGAGTTCTCTTATTCTGTGGTTCTATTAAAGAGAAAAACAGTTCCAGATTAGAATTAGAATCTTTTGCAGAAACCAAAAATATAGTGCATGCTCTGTGAGCTCTGAGCCAAAAGGGAGCCTCTACTCTTTTTCCTATTAGAAGACATCAGTTTTTGACCAGAATAAGGAAAACATAAGACATACATGTTCAAAAGTTTCTACTCTTGCTTCTATAGAGCTGTACTATCCAAACAGTGATATTTTCCTTCAAGCATAATTCATTTTTTGCTCTTTATTTATACATTGTGCAAATCAACAAAACTGCTAGAAACTGGATTCTTAGGAAGCAGACTGTGAGAGGGAGATTAACACTTTGGTAGGGAGCGCTCCAGGGAAAACCCCTGCTGAGAAGAAAACAGGAGTCTTTGGCAGAGATGGAAGGTGAGCTGTGAAAGAGTTCCAAGAAAGCCTCAGCTGAAACCATGGGGAAGTATGGAACTAGAAAGTCCCTTCAGAACTGACTGTGTTAGGGTGAGGGAGCCGCGACAGAATTCCGCATGGACTAGTCCCTAAATACTAGCCAACCTAAGATGTCAAGACTTTGGGCGAAGCAGCTCTCCAGCTGCTGAATAAAGATCTGGAGGGTGCGCCACAATCTACCACACACCATATAATTAACTCTGCTCTCTTTTCCATTGAACAAAAACTGACTACCAAGGGACAGCAAGAGGAAGTTTTTTGTAATGTAACTGTTCTGTATCCTGATTTAGATAATGGTTACACAAACCATACAGGGACTAAAACATGTAACTGGAAAATACTATGGTGGTCCCTCCAAACACTAATCATGGAACTACCATATGATCCAGCAATTCCACTTCTGTATACTCAAGGGAAATGAGACCAGGATGTCAAACATTATTAATAATATTAGTACACCTATATTCACAGCAGCATTATTTGTAACAGCCAAGATACGGTAACAACCTAAGTGTCCATCAGTGGGTGACCACATAAACAAAACATGGTACATACACACAGTGGAATATCATTCAGCCTTGTAAAGGAAGGAAATTCTGACACATGCTACAACACAGATGAACCCTGAAAACACTGTGCTAAGCCAATCACAAAAGGACAAATATATGACTCCACTTACATGAGTTAGTGAGAGAGACCAAATTTATAAAGACAGAAAGGAGAATGGTGGTTGTCAGGGGCTAGGGGAGGGAGCAGAGAGGAGTTAGTGCTTAATGCGTAGTTTTTCAATTTTAGAAGAAGAAAAAGATCTGGAGATAGATGTGGTAATGGTTCCATGACAATGTGAATATACTTAACGCCACCAAACTGAACATTTAAAAATGGTTAAACAAGCAAATTTTATGCAATACATATGTACATAATGTATATTTTACCCAGTATCTCTAGATATTACCCATTTGGTCAATTTTTGCCAATCTGATAAAGTACATTTCCTTGTTCTGATTTACTTTCCAGAAAAACATCACCACACATATTTTGGTTTTTTTTCATTTTCCATGGGTCAGAAGTCTGAGGCTTATATCAAGCCTCTATTCAGGGCCTAATTTACTTTTATTTAATAACAATACTCTGCATTTGTTTATTGCCATTTATTTCCTTTTCTAGAAACTTCTTGTTCTGTTTCTTTTGTTCATTGTTCTCCCAAGTTTTTCTTTTACTAACTTCTGCAAGATCTTTGGACATTAAGGAAACTTAATGCCTGTTCCAATGTATTAGGAATATTTTTCCACTTTACTCTCTTTTATGATAAGAAGTTTTAAATTTCAAATAATCATATATATATGCAACTTTTTTTTAAATCTTGGTTTCAGGACTATCCCCATGCACATATTAAAAAATAAATTCAAGGTAACCTAATGAATGGGAGAAAATATTTGCAAATCTTAACAGACAGAATAAAAAACTCATAACAACAAAAAAAATTCCAATTTAAAAATAAGCAGATGATGTGAATAGATGTATTCCCAAAGAAGACATACAAATGTCCAACAGGCACATAAAAAGAGGCTCAGCATCACTGATCATCAGTAAAATACAAATGAAAACCACAATGAAATATGACCTCACACCTGTCAGAATGACTTATCAAAAAGACAAGAAATAACAAGTATTGAACAAGATGTGGAGAAAAGGAATCCTTGTGCACTGTTGGTGGGAATGTAAATTGGCATAGCCACTATAGAAAACAGTATGGAAGTTCCTCAAAAAATTAAAAATAGAATTACAATATGATCTAGCAATACCACTTTGGAGTATCAATCTGAAGTAAATGAAAATGCTAATGTGAAAAGATATATGTAACCCTATGTTCACTGCAGTATTATTTATTGTATTATTTACAAGAATCAAGATACAGCAACAACCCAAGTGTCCATGGACAGATAAATGGGTAAAGATGTGGTGTGCATACATACACACTGGAATACTCTACCACCACCCAAAAAACAACAACAACAACAAAATCTTGCCACTTGCAACAACATGGATGGACCTAGAGGACATTATGCTAGTGAAAGAACAAAACAAAACAAAACCCAAACTCACAGAAAAGAGAACAGAGAGGGAAGAGGGTTGGCATGGAGGACATGACAACAAAAGGGGTGAAGGGGATCAAGAGGTACAAACTTCCAGGTATAAAATAAGTAGGACATGGGGATGTAACGTGCAGTACAGGGAACACGATCACTAATGTCATATTAACGTGTATGGAGACAGACAGAAACCAGACTTAATGTGATCAGTTTGCAACGTATAAAAATGTAGAATCACTAGGTTGTATACTTGAAACTAATACTGTATGCCAAACATACTTCAATTTTTTTAAAAAGATCAATAAATAGAATTGAAAAATAAAAAGCATAGTCATCCATATTGTTTAAGTAATCCTACACCCAGCATAGGACTCACACCTACACCTACAACCCTTAGATCAAGAGTCACGTGCACTACTGGCTGAGCCAGCCAGGTGTCCCTCTTCCATATTTTCTTAGTCATTTTAGAATTTTAATTTTTACAATTAAATTCTGATCTTCAAAACATTAGAGTAGGAGAAATCCAGCTTAAATTCCCCAAGGTTCCAAATGGCCTGCTCATAGTCTCAATCCTACCGGATTTCAAAGCAAAGCACTATGGATTTTACTTCACCCAGACACATAATCTTGTTTTCTCTCCTAGAATTCTCCCTCTTGCTTACTCCTTTCTAACCACACTGGTCTTGGTTGCTCCTAAGCACACCGATCATATTCCCACCTCCAGGCCCTTGCACTCAATATTCCCTCTGCCTGAAACACCCTCTGATAACCACCTGGCTTGTGCTTTCCCTGGGTCTCTACTCAAATATCAGCTTATATAGTGATTCTCCCTTATTACCCTGTAGAAAACAACCTCCTCCCCAGCCATTACCCTGATTTTATTTTTCTCTATATCACTTACTACTGCCCAGCTAGTATGTTAAGCTCCATGACCGCAGGGACTTTTATTTATTGTTATATCCCAGCAGGGTAACAGTGTCTGGCACTCAAATATCTGTTGAATGAATGAATCTGAAATGTCACTTTTACCAAACACAAAATTCCTACTAAGCATCTATTTCTCCTGAAAGGAGAAATAGATTTACCTCCCCACCTTGAAATGTTATATGAAATCGCCACATAAGGGGGAGGGGGGGGCATGTTTCTTTAAACAAAAGGGTCAGTTTAAGCTGTCTATACCGATTACATCCAAAGTGAAGCATCTTAAACAGCTTTGCCCTGATCCCCAACAACACCTGAATCCCAACATACAGTTCGACGGCATTAAAAACGCACTTCCCTTGAGCGAGACCAGAAGAGCATTCCAACTGACGAGAACTTTCTGTGAATACGCACAGACGCCAAAACTTCCATGAAAATAAACTGGTCGGGCATGCCTTTAAAAAAGCTTGTACAGAATCTACCTGAACGTGAAGTATTTTTTTGAAACGAACCTCTGGGAAAGATACCCTACAGGCTGGTTAACAACACATTGCCTCTGGGGAAGAAAACCAGGTAGCCGGTGGTGAGGTGAGGTGGAATTTCTTCTATACAGCTTGTTTGTACCATTTGATATCAAACCACGTCAGCTCCCGGAAAAAAGACATAAATCGAAGTGCGAGTAGAAAATGGTGCAATTTTATCCGGAAGTCTAAAGAGGACGGGGGAGGGCCGGCGACACTACCGGAGACACCACGACGGACGCCGGAGCGAAAGGGGAAGGGGCCCCGCCCCCCCGCACAGGTGCAGCCGGGCCCCGCGATCGCGGCAGAGGCCTCACCCCCACTGTCGGCGGCCTCGGGGTCCTGCTCAGCTTTCCGCTTGAGTTTCTGGGAGGCGGGGCTCACTGGGGCGTCCCCCAGCAGGTACTTATGCTCCTGGCCCCGCAGGTGCTTGAGGTAGCGGTCCTTCAGGGACTGCCACGAGTGCTGGGTGAGCGCGCTCTTCTCCATCGCCTTCCACAAGGCGGTGCCGGTGACGGAGCTGGGCGAGCGGGCATTTTCCTTCACGTACGTCAGTATAGCCACGTCGTCCGCGTCCGTGAAGACGATGCGCCCCGTGTGCGGCTGCGGCTCGGGCTGCGCGGCTGCGGCGGCGCCCCCCTCGGCCTGGGCCGCGGGCTTCGTCTCGGAGGCCTGGCTGGCCGCCGAGCCCAGCCGGTAGGCCTCCAGGTCGAGCCTCTCGTTGCGCTCCACGCAGTCCAGGATGTACTGCGTAGAGATGAAGTCGCCCGAGGCCTCAGCCGCCGCCTCCCCGGCCTGCGCCAGCAGGACGGCCCCGGGCTCCTGCACCCGACACAGGGTGCCCCCGCCGTGCAGGATGAGCGTTGAGAGCCGGCGCTTCGCCGGGCTGGGACGCACATAGAAGGACATGGAACTGCCATCTTCCCTCACGAACAGAGTCGAGGAATGAGTGGGCCCGTTGGGGTCTTTGCCCAAATCCATCGCCTCCGCCATAGCTGACACCAGGCACCAGAACAGCGGTCCCAAAACAAGTGTCTGACGCACAGAGCAAACCCGAACGGACTACAGTTCCAGACGCGTCGGCCGCGAGGCCCCGCCCTGCGCCTGCGCAGCAGCAGCGCGCGAGGATCGCCCGCCCCCCTCCTCTCGGAAGAGGCGGGGCTTCCGGCCGTAACCTGGAAATTGCCGTGCGACCCTCGTCCTTTTTAGGTCGGGCCCCGGGGAAAGATGGCTGCGGTTCAGGGGGCTGAGGTGAAAGTGGACGGCAGCGAGCCAAAACTGAGCAAAAAGTAAGTGTCGCCGTGAGTCTTTAAGGTCTTTGCGGCCGGACAGTTCGGGCTAAGAAGCGCCTCGAGGTTCCAGCCGAGGCGGCTGTGCCTGGCCTTCCTGCCGGTTCTCGTGGGTCTGGACACGCCGGACGTGGCCGCTAAGCCTCGAAACTACATCCCCCAGGTTGCTCCGGGGCCCGACTGTAGCTGAGTCCCGTCGTCGCATTCCTGGAGTTAGAGAATACAAAAAAATGAGAATTGACTAGATAAAAACGAAATTTACTTCTTCCTTTCCCTCTTCCTGGAAAAAAAAAATGCTTTTATTACTGAGCCAGGCCTTGTTACCATTGGGAGGACGTTAAATACCCGAACTTTTCGGGAATACCTTGACATTTTCGTTGGCCTCTCTTCGGCTGTTCTGAATCTTATGTATTAAATAGATCATTTCCAAAACTGTGTTGTGCACCTATCCATATGGATTATTTAAAGGATTTTCTTGTATTGGGTGAATGACCGATGTCCGATAGTAGAATTTGGTTCCTCCAGTACACTAGGCTGCACTTTGGAACACTGCTGTATAGATCTTAGTTACCCACTCCCAAACCCTGGGAGTCTGAGGTTAAGTGTAAATATATCAAGACTAGTCGCCCTTTAACTGGCTATGTTTTATATTCCTGGATATATACCCTCTCAATCAGGATTCTTCAACTGAAGCACAGAACACTGGCAATGATTTATTTTCTCAGTATTCCCAAGGAGGTGCATAACTAGACTTCCAGAGGCATGGGAGAAAAGTTAATTCATGACAAATAATGGCTGCCTTAGTGCACTGGGGCTCAGTTCTTTGCTGAACCCTAATCGAATAGGCTCTTAACCAGGAAAAATTTATGCTTCAAATATTGAAGAAAAATGAGAAAGGGAACATTAAATTTATGGTTTGATGGCATCCAATATGTTATCCTTCTGAGGGTAGGATATGCATCTCTATAAATGTTTGGAACCTGGTCTTGGACTTCAGCCTTTGAGAAAATTGATTCGGCTTTGATCTGTTAGATCAATATAGTTGACCCTTGAGCAACTCAAGGGTTAGGGGCACTGACCCACCATACAGTAGAAAGTTTAAGTGTAACTTTTGACTCCCCAAAAACTTAACAGCCAACTGTTGACTGGAAGCCTTATCAATAACCTTCATAGTCAATTAACACGTTTTATGTATGTTGTATACTTTATTCTTACAATTAAGTTAGGGGAATGATGTCTCTTAAGAAAACCATAAGAGATGGGCACCTGGGTGGCTCAGTTGGTTAAGTGTTCAACTTGTGATTTCAGCTCAGGTCATGATTTCATGGTTCCTGAGTTAGGGCTCTGTACTGACAGCACAGAGCCTGCTTGGGTTCTCTGTCTCCCTTTCTCTCTAGTTCGCCCCTGCCCCGCTCCACCTTGCTCAAGGAACTGAGCCACCCAGGTGCCCCACCCTTACTATTTAAAGTAGCTTCTGTGTGTCAGACATTACCCTAGAGCCATACAAACTTTCTAATCTCAATAACCTTGCAAGGAAAATATTAATGTTTGTTTTTCAAATTAATAAACTGAGGCTCTGAGTGACTAAATACATTGCCAAAGTGTGTACACCTAAAGTGTGGTCTGTCGCTGATTGAGGCCTTGGAGCAGAGATCCAAAACCCAGTCCAGTACTCCACAGCCCATGCTCTTTACACTACCTGCACCTTACCTCCACATTGTTTAAGAAAATCTGCTATTAATGTATATTCCTCTAGTGACCATGAGCTAAAAGGATTTTTTGGAAAGATTAGTATTTCCTTCTGTGTCCTAATTGTTTTGGGGACTTTGTTGGTCTGCATCTTTAGAGAGTACCATTTTATGCCGAGTATCTTCAAGTTTTAAACGAGATGGGCTGCCTGTCAGGTGACTCCGTCCCAAGTGTAATGTAGTTCAGGATCCTTTCTGAAAGTCTCCCTTCCTCCTCGTTCCTAGAGCTCAAACAAGTCTTACTTTGACTCAGAGGTGCTTTTGTGTGGCTTGCTTTTAGCTTCACCTAGAGTTTGCAACTGATAGTGACATTTCATGTCCTTCCCATTGCCATCTTTGTGGCCAGGGTTTTTTAATCTCTGAGAGAAGCTCCATGTCCGGGGCTTCAGAAACACCACCTCAGGTGTCCTATATTCTAGGTTGTGTGATCATTTCTGCCTTGCTCTTGAGTTTTAACCCAGAGATGTACCTTTTTCCGTAGCAAGAACAGACCTTGTCAGTTACAGTTGCAGGACAGTGAGCTGAGAGGGTTGAGTTAAGAGGGTCTTTGGTGGAACACTAGGAAGGTTATGCAACCTCCCCCTGCCCGTAAGAGTAGGACTGCTGGTTGGGTGTACATATACTGTTTTGTCCCATCTGACACCCCATCTCTGTTTCCTGTTAGGTGGTGGTGATCTTTAGTTCCGGGGTGTTCTGCCATGTTGATGCAAGCGGCTGTAAGGCTTGTTAGGGGGTCCCTGCGCCAAACCTCCTGGGCACAGTGGGGGCAAAGGGAGCTGCGACTGTATCAACTTACTCCTTTCACAGCGCTTCACAAGGACAAGCCACTTTCTGATAAAAGAAGGTTGGTGCCCTTACCTTCATTGTTGCTCTGGGAGCAAAAATCCTTCCCTTACTTAGGTCCTTATTTGTTAAGCCTCTGACAGCGTCTTGCACTTGTTGCTAAGGGAACAAAGAGCTCTACTGCCAAAACCGATAGTAGTTTCTCATTTTCTCTTTTAAAAAGTTAAGATTCTTACTCTAGATTCTTGAGATGACTTGTGGATCTTATTCTAGAACAGTGCTGAGAATGTTCCCTTTTCCTCTTTCTGAACTGGATTTGCTCCCCAGATTAATTTGGTTTCTTTCTAGTCTTTGTACTATTTCTAGGATCTTTTTGGATTTCCCTTAGGATTAATTTGATTTAAAGAGTAACACCTAGTTAAGTGGAAAACAGGTTTTTTATGTTAATGCCAGGAAGAACCAAATAGGCTTGATGCCTACTGACTAGATTACAGCACAGTAAGCCTAGCACACAGTTCTGGAATGATTGTATTTACAACTATTTCAGGATAGATGACATCCAGAGACACCTACTTTGAAGCCCTCAGAATCAGTTTTTTAAAAAATGATTATTTCACATCACCAATTTATTTTTTAGATTGAGTCATTCTAAATTCATACTGAAAATTAAGAATGTGCCATAAAGCCAGGTAATACGCAAGCATGACTTGGTATGATTTGCCGTGGTTACTATAGAATATTCAGTTAACGGTGGTTTGAAAGAATGACCAGTTCTGTTTGACTACTGAGGATATCCTCTACACAAATCTGTTTGGTGTCTCGGTTCAGAGAGCAAGATTTCAGATCGGAGTGTAGATAGAGATTTGACCAGCAATGTATGCAAATCTAAGCTTTCTTTCCTTGGTTCAGAGAATAAAGGGTTTAAGATAGTGAAGGATACCTAGAATAGCTCATATTTGCATTTGTACTAAATGCTGACGGCAGGTCAGATCTTTGCATACATATTACAGTCCTCACATTTGGGGAGGGGAGTGTCCTCTGTTCTTTCCATTTTACAAGTGGGGAGATCACTTCTTCACGGTCATATAATTGCTAGACAGGTATGTCAGGATTAGGTCCCAGGCAGTCTGACTCCAAGGATGTTATATTCTCTGTGCTGGTTTGTACCCTGTTTTGCCCAGTTTGTTGTCTTAAGTCCAGCCCTGGTAGACGGGAAGACCAACACTGAGGGTCACTGTTAAGACACTGACCAATGCTGAGGGAGGGATTGTCCACGGTGTGTCTCCCCCGCCCTATCCTACCCCAGACTAACCCACTCCTTGGGGAGGTTTAGGGAAGGGTGGCAAACAGAGCTGGACCATGTTGCCTCTTCAGTTTTTCTATATCCTGGGGTATCCTGATTTTAGTTTGGGATTTCATGTTGGAAAGCAGAAGCTGAGAAAGATCTTTCACATCTTTATTCTACGCTTATTTTTTACTTTGTTTCATTCATGTATAGAGTTGACTAAGAGGCTAGAAGTGCAGGTGTAGAAGCAGGCAAGATCATTTCCCCCAGGCTGTCCATATTTTTGATCCGTGGTTATGGAGTAAAACATAGTAGAGGACTCTTCAGGCATCTGTAACATTGAACATTTGCATCTTCCCAACAGTGAGCTAAAGAGACGCCTGAAAGCTGAGAAGAAAATTGCAGAGAAGGAAGCCAAGCAGAAGGAGCTCAGTGAAAAACAACTAAACCAGGCTACCGCTGCTGCCACCAACCACACCACTGACAATGGTGTGGGTGCTGAGGAGGAGAGTCTGGACCCAAATGTGAGTCCCCTGGACCACCACTCTGCCTGGGCACGAGGAAGCTTCTGATGAGGCTCAAGGCAAACTCCTTGATTCTAGTAACTAAGAAGATAAATAGGAACTGGAACAAGCAGTGAGCCCTGGGTAGTGCTGCAAATGGATGGGGGGGGGGGGGGAAGGGGAGGGGGGTAGCTGCCACTCCATCTGGTTAAAGGTACAGGCAATGAGCATTTTTCTAATCAACTCCCAATAGGCATTTGGGAGAATCCAGTACTTCCAAGTGACTGATTAATCTTCCCTGAAACTAGTTGGGCATCATAACCAATCCAGAGAAAGTATCTCCCTAAAGGTTGACTAAGGTTTACTTTGGACCAGAGATTGGCAAACTGTAGTCCATTGGCCAGATCCACCTTTCCTTGCCTTTAATCTCATCCCTCCATCATGGTTTTGAAAATTGTATTGGAACACAACCATGCCCAATTTTTCTCATATATCTAAGGTTTTCACATGACAACAGCAGAGTTAAGCGGTTGCATCAGCAAAGGTGCTCCTTTTTTAAATCCTTCAGGCCCCAGAGTCCTGTCCTGGGAAAAAGTTTGATGTGTGCCAGGGGTAGGAAAAAAAGGAAGTAACTCACTGTGCAGACGGATTCACAAAAGTGGCAACGAGGGCCACCTGTTCAAATCAAACTTCGTATTTTAGGTGGAATTCCCATTTTTCTTTTCAACGAATCTTGCATTTTAGAATTCTGGCCTTCATTTCCACCTACGGATTTAGCCACTGTGAATATTTTAAGTGCAAATCTCACTCCCATCCTGGGATTGCAAAGGTGTCGAGGTCTAAGATAAGGAAACCTCAGTATACTGGAGCCACTCTGGGGCAGAATACAGGACTCTGCTAGATGGTTCCCTTGCTCAAAGGCTAAAGGCTCTTTTTTTTTTTTTTTAATAGCAATACTTCAAGATCCGCAGCCAAGCAGTCCACCAACTGAAGATCAATGGGGAAGACCCGTATCCACACAAGTTCCATGTAGATATCTCGCTCACTCATTTCATCCAAGAATACAGTCACCTACAGCCTGGGGACCACCTGACTGACATCACCCTAAAGGTGGCAGGTAGGAGGACTCCCTGGCAGTATGCTGAGCTCCCACAACAGACAGGCTTTGTGCTATAGCAGCACAAAGGAAGTTCTAGGTTGGTGTTGGTTTGAAGTAGCCTGTCTGAGGCGCCTACTTCACGAGGAACAGTGCAAGTACGTGCATTCACAGAAAGAAGGAGAGCAGCCCTGGGACACGCGGTGGTGTTGCTGACGAGGTGATGCAGCAGAGGTGGGGGCATTCTCGGAGAGGAGCCCCTGACCTGACGCCACTGCTAATTTATAGTCCTTGATCAGGATGTCCCCTGACGACCAGGGGCCACAGCCCCGTTCCTACAAATTCCTACTTGTGGCCTAAGAAGTTTTGCCCCGAGGTTGTATTTCTAGAACATTGTTATTTTGGAGTTTTAGTATCTTGCATGGGATCTTTTCCTTAATTAAAAAAAAAAAATCTAGGCACCTGGCTCAGTCCGTAGAGCACCACAACTCTCGATCTCAGGATCGTTGGTTCAAGCCCCACATTGGGCTTACTTTTAAAAATCTGTCTTTATTTGCTCCCCCATATTAAAACAATTAATTGTAGAAAATTTACAACAGTCTATGAAGCAGAGAGGAGTTGAATTACCCATAATCCCACTCCAGAGAGAACCTCTCCCAGTACCTAAATGTCCAAAGGTTAAAGTCCAGTAATTCTACTAAAATATGCCTCGATGTTAGTTGCTCTGAGTCTGTATTCCCAGGTACACAGAGTGCCCTTTAAAAATGTATTTTCAAGTCTGTTAGGAAATTTTTCTTCAATAGAATTTTTTTTTTTTTAAATTTGGGAGAGAGAGCAAGCACAGCAGCAGGAGAGAGGAGCAGAGGGACGGAGGGAAAGAGAAAGAAAGAATATCCCCAGCAGGCTCCATACTGAGCGTGGAGCCCAACACAGGGCTTGATCCCAGGACTCTGGGATCATGACCTGAGCCTAAATCAAGACTTGGACTCTCAACCGAATGAGTCACCCAGGCACCCCTTGGATATATTATCTTTGGTTTTCTTTTGGGACTCCTTTTATTCATATGATGGATTATCCCCAAATATTTGTTACTTTTTTCTCAAACCCTTTTTACCTGTGATATTTAAATCCTGTCTTTCTTCCCTCCAGGTTTCTCTTAAGGCATTTCTGTATTCACTCTTATTTTCTTTGAGTTCAGTCTTCATTCCTAAAGTGATTTTTTACTTTATTTCGGATTTTTTTCATGTGTCACCTCATTTCATAGTTTCGATGATTCTAACGTGTGGGTATTTTTGTTTCACATCATTAATGTCTTTGAACTCACTATGAAATAGAATTTTTGTTTTTCTGGGTGTGTCCTTCCCAAGAGCTTTTTTATTTAACATGTGGCATTTGATCTCAGTACTATTATGTTGCTTAGTTTTATGTGAAATTAGCATTCCTCGGTGTTAAGGGAAGCTTGATTAAGGCAGCTCTTCCAGCTTCACTGAGATTTCCAGGCTCTCTTCTCCTTCCTCACTTCTGTCAGACCCCTTTGTGTTTCCCTGCTCTTTCCCAGTTTTATGGGGCCTTGTCCTAGAAGGGAGCCCTGGCTGTTAAATTTAGCATGTTCCTGGGGCTGTGCTGCAGGGCTTCAACCTCTTTACACCTTAGGCAGCCCCAGCTCCCTCTACTCACCCGCGTGGCAGTGGGCAGTGTCCCTGCTGGGTCCAGCTGCTGGCCAGTGCCTACCTCTGGCTGTTCGGAGAGTCCCAGTTCTCAGACTCAGCAGACACCCCACTGCTCCCTACAGCCTTCTCCGGTATGGGATCTTAGGGTTCTTGGTGGTCTGCCCCACTGCGTGTGTTTGGGGATTCCTGGGAGTATCTTCCCATGTGATTTTGTTGTAAATGTTGTCCGCAGCCCTTTGGCCTTGCCTGTCTAGTTGTCTTTCTGTTTTAATGTGAGGATTGGGGTAGATCCGAAAACCTTGCTGCCGCCAGTGCTGCCATTTTCCAGGAGTCCAGTAAACAGCTTTAAAGCCAGGTCTTCCTGCACTTCTTTAACTGGTTTAATGAATGTTTTTGTCATGAAGGAAAAGACTGGGCTTAAATCTTAGGCTAAAATCAAGTTGTTCTGGCCTGTGTTAATAGGACATTCTATCTAGACATGAACAGCACATAGAGAACTTTTCTAGCACTAATGCCATGAAATGGCTTCTATGGTTCTATCACAGTTCTGTCAGTGTTTTTGTTGTTCTTTTTTAGGTAGGATACATGCCAAAAGAGCTTCTGGGGGAAAGCTCATCTTCTATGACCTTCGAGGAGAGGGGGTCAAGTTGCAAGTCATGGCCAATTCCAGGTATGTAGAAATACCCTGTTGCAGCAGACCTTTCTGGATTGACCCGAAGCAACATGGTTGGGGACAGAGGCCTATGTGGTTTTCCTTTTCTATTGGTATTTAAAGTTTAAATTGGATTATGGTTGGGTAAGGCTAAAAAGAGAATAAAAAGGTCATTTGGTCACCTAGAGAATAACAAGTGCCCTCAGGTTGTACAGCAGTTACAGGTAAAAGATAACACTTCAGGAGCTGACAGAAGAGCCTCAGATTCTTCCCGGGCCCCCCCTGCCTGGGCATCAACAGTTTAGTGAGGACTCCAGAGGGCAGTTTTCAAAACTAAACCAGTGGTTCGTTTTAATTTGGAATATCGTGTACTGAAGCATATTTTCCTTTCACTCAGGAATTATAAATCAGAAGAAGAATTTATCCACATCAACAACAAACTGCGTCGGGGAGACATAATTGGAGTTCAGGGGAATCCTGGGAAGACCAAGAAGGGTGAGCTGAGCATCATTCCCTATGAGATCACACTGCTGTCACCATGCTTGCATATGTTACCTCACCTCCACTTTGGCCTTAAAGACAAGGTAAGCTGTGGGGCCTCCTCGCCGTGGTCTGGCATAGTACTGAGTTAGACTCAGCAGTGATTTCTGTCTGTTGCTTTTGCTTTAGGAAACACGGTATCGTCAAAGATACTTAGACTTGATCCTGAATGACTTTGTGAGGCAGAAGTTTATCATCCGCTCTAAGATCATCACTTACATAAGGAGTTTCTTGGATGAGCTAGGATTCCTAGAGGTGAGAGTTCTTCCCTTCATGATGATCTAGCTGCCCTGCTATGCCCACATCGTACAATTCCTTTCCTTCCCTTCCCCTCCCCACGTCCTATATCCATACCATTCATGCTTAATGAGAAGTGCCCTTTCTTGCCAGTGTCTTTATCCCGCCTTGTTTTTTTTAGTGCCCCGATTAGGAAGGCAGGATTTGAACTCTAAGATAATGGACAAAGTGTAGGGCTGTCCACATACTAATGATGCCATATATTCAGGAGTTATCAACTCATTTTGCTGTTTCGTAGCATTAAAAAAAAAAAAACAAAAACCTTTTTAATTACATGAAAAAAAGTAAGTACACATTTAAAACAAATTCAAAGGAACAAAAGCAAAACTGAAGGTCCCCTTCTGTATCTCCCAACTTTCTTTTCCAAACTTGAGTTTGATATGTATCATTCCACACCAGTCGCTATGAATGTATACCTATGTAACCGAAGCATGTTGCTCATGAGGTATGTGTGTAAACATTTTGGAAGCATTTTAATTTTTGCTTTAAACATAAATGAGGTCACACTATATGTATTATGATGGGCCTGGTGTTCCCCCCTCCCATAGACATTGGAGCCTTTTGCATGTCTGTAACCAAGTCAAAGGGCATAAACAATTCGATTTATGGTGTTTATTAAAAATGTAATTTATAGCTTGTGAATTTATGGTACTATGTTAGTGGTATTTGGTTTTAATAGAAATTGAGACACTTGTAGAAAATCAGGCCATCTCTGCTTCTTTTGTCAAGCACTATTATTACTATTAAACTTAAGTTTCAGTTAGGAATAGAACCAGCTAGACTGTATCCATACAAAACATGAGCTTAGCCCCAAGGCCTCTGGTTTACAGACCTCTGTCTGAGGACTCAGTGTTTCTTCTGGTCTTTTAGATTGAAACTCCCATGATGAACGTCATCCCAGGGGGAGCTGTGGCCAAGCCTTTCATCACCTACCACAATGAGCTGGACATGAATTTATACATGAGAGTTGCTCCAGAACTCTACCATAAGGTAATTAGGAAGGGGATGCCCTGTTCCTGGGGGAAGCAGAGGCCGGAAATCCATTGGCTAGATAGGTGCACTTAGAGATAAAAGGAACAAAGAGAGTAGAGCAGGCAGGAGTGTTAACACCTGTGGAAATTCTCTACAAGATCAGCAGAGCATTGCAGGTCAGAGGGCAAAGGGATTGTCTTCCTTAGGTGTACAGCTCCTCCTAACCTGCTTTGGTTCTCATCATATTTTAAGTTTGTAGTCTTCCTTAGATTAGGTCTGATTTTCGTCTTTTCTAGAAAGCTTGATGTCGATCAGTAGTTGGAAACAAATATCTATAAATCACCAGAGTAAATATCAAAGACTGTCATTTAAGGTTCTTAGTTATAGACAACAGAACATGGTATAACTAGTTTAGGCACAGCAAAAATGTGCTTAGGTATGTCAGGAAGCTCACAGTTCCGAGGCTTGGAGAATCAGGCTTGGAGACCACAGGACTAGGAATGATTCTCAGGCCTATCTGGGCTGTTCCCATGGAGATCCCAGATTTTTCTACTAGGGACAGCTAAAAAGCTCACAATCCCAGCTCTTTACCATTAGGACCTCTGCAGTTACTACCTCTAAAAGCTAGGTATCTCTGGTCCCCTTCACCAGGAGGAATTCTGCAGTACCTACATCTTCTTTCAGTAGCGTTCAGAAGTTCACATGGGCATGTCTAACTGGTGGGGAGCTTGAGTCCCATGCCTGCATCCTAACCCTAAGAGAGCTCTCTTTCTTAGAGAGGCTGACACTCACAAGATGAGGTGCTATCCTGACAAAAAAAGACTATTCAGAGGTCCTGGGCCTCCAAAATGAATGATGACCATTCACTACAAGGGTCTAAAGAGAGTAGGGCATTTGGCATTTGGGTAGAGACCTGAAAACATGCCTCAGCTATGAAAACCAAATTAGATTTTGTAGACAGAAACTTGCCAGAGTCATTGAGATTAGCTGCCATGACCTTCGCCATGCGTTGTAGATACTGGTGGTTGGTGGCATTGACCGGGTTTATGAAATTGGACGTCAGTTCCGGAATGAAGGAATTGATTTGACTCACAATCCTGAATTCACCACCTGCGAGTTCTACATGGCCTATGCAGACTATCACGATCTCATGGAAATCACAGAGAAGATGCTTTCAGGTGACCTCTCCTATTCCCTTTTGTCTTTCACATGTGTCTGAAGGGCTGGTGTACTGCTTGTAGGAGGACTTCCTGTTGGTCCTTTTCAAATGATAAGATTTCTTTCCCAGGGATGGTGAAGCACATTACCGGCAGTTACAAGATCACCTACCATCCAGACGGCCCAGAGGGCCAAGCCTACGAGATTGACTTCACCCCACCCTTCCGGAGAATCAGCATGGTTGAAGAACTTGAGAAGGCCTTGGGGGTGAAGCTGCCAGAAACCAGGCTCTTTGAAACTGAAGGTAAAGTGATGCACTCCTCCACTGAATGGGCCCTCCTTTCTGTTTAGTTTTGAATAAGCAGAGGACAGGGCTAGAATTTCCCACATTATTCTTTTCATACACTTTTTTACTGGGGTAATGTGATTCTTCTGTCCTAACTTGTACATTTGTATTACAGAAACTCGTAAAATACTTGATGACATCTGTGTGGCAAGAGCTGTTGAATGCCCTCCACCTCGGACCTCGGCCAGACTCCTTGATAAGGTGACAGACCGTGCTCTTCGGAGTACATGCCCTCATCTGGTGGTAACCAGCCCCCTGCTCCCTGGAAAGGTGAACTCCACTGTGGAGAACTAACTTACACAGCCTCACAGGAAAGCCCTAATGAGAGAAATAAGAGAATTAACCATTTCTTAACTGCTGTGCTAAGCTCTGTAGTGAGTAGTTAATAATCTCAGTCAAACCTTACTGGTCGTGGAGAGCCTTAAGATAAACACCTGTAGCATCTGGTAGTGGGTGGGAGCAGAGTCCTTTCACCAACCCTGGGACAGCAAAGTGCCATTCAGAAGGGATCTCTAGCTCTGCTTTGCTTTCTTCTTAAGCTTGTCGGGGAGTTCCTGGAAACAACATGCATCAATCCCACGTTCATTTGTGATCACCCGCAGATAATGAGTCCTTTGGCTAAATGGTAAGATAAAACCTGGTTTTTCAGTTACCTGTTGATACAAAACAACCTCAGAGTTCAGTGGCATAGAACAACAGTTCTCAAGATTTTGTGGGTTCACTGGGTAGTCTTTCTGCTCTACATAGTAGTAGCTAGGGCTGTAACTCGGAACTCAGACACCTTGTTTCTCCTCCATGTGGGTTCTCATTCCTCCAGAGCCTCTCAGTGTAGCCAGCCTCTGTCTGGCAGCATAGCCTGGGCTTCCTTACATCATAGTGGCTGGCTTCCAAGAGGAAGGGTTCCAAAAGAATAAACCCCAGTGCGCAAACACATAGCAAGCTTCTGCTGATGTCCCATTGGCCAAAGCAAGTCATACAGGCAGCCCTGAGTCGGTGCAACACGGCACAGAAGGCTGTGAATACAGGAGGTAACCATTTACCAACCAGGTGTGTTATGAGGATGATGAAAGCTTCCCTGTCTCGAACCCTCCTCACTGTTGTACCGGATAATTTGGTGCCCGGGTGCACATAGGCTAAGGATGGAGTCCACTAGAATTCAGGTCCTCTTGTGTTGGTACCAATTGTTAGAGAACCCGTATATTCATCCTCACCTTTGGTCTCCTTTCTCCAGGCACCGCTCTAAAGAGGGTCTGACTGAGCGCTTCGAGCTCTTTGTCATGAAAAAGGAAATCTGCAATGCCTACACCGAGCTGAATGACCCTGTGCGGCAGCGGCAGCTCTTTGAAGAACAGGCCAAGGTAAGGAAGGAGAGTGTGCGGCAAAGGCACATACTTCCTGATGTGCCCACTACTAGAAAATCAGTCTTACCTCTGATCTCTTTCACTGTCTGCATCTCTTGGTGACTTCAACAGAAATGAAGAATAAAGCCACAAGCTTCACTGGAGGAGGTCATGTTTCAAAATGGAGAACTTGACTAGTTTGGGACTTAGAATTTCCGTGTAGAGGAGCTTAGACATGATAGTGTCTGTGTGGGGCACCTGATACTTGCCTTGAAAACACATTTGCCTATAAGAACATAATTTTTCTTAGATGATACGTTTATTGGGATGGGTGGGGGATAAGAGGCAGATAGATTAACAAAGACAGCCCTCCCAGGCTGCCTGTGTTAGCACTGCCATGGAAGGCGGTTTCAGGAAATGAGGGAAAGACTCTCGGGAATCCTTAGTCTGAAAATCAGTCTCTTTGGACTCGCAAAGTTGCCTGGAGCAGTGGAAGTGTTTTCATTTCACAGAGAAAGTCGCTTGTGTTCTGAAGTGGGGATCACCAGCCTTGACCGGGTCTTTGAAAGGAGTGGGTCCATCCTGAAGTTACCAGGAAACCAATTCCCAACAAGCGCTTGGTTTCCAGAGCATTCCTGGAATGGTCATCCCTCTGAATGTGTTATGCTCATTCAGAAACTGAGAGACCGCGCCACCTGGATCGATGTCACTGTTTCATTCTCTTCTAGGCCAAGGCCGCTGGCGATGATGAGGCCATGTTCATAGATGAGAACTTCTGCACTGCCCTAGAATACGGGCTGCCCCCCACCGCGGGCTGGGGCATGGGCATCGATCGCGTCACCATGTTTCTCACAGATTCCAATAATATCAAGGTAGAGTGGCCCCCCTGCGCCCCCTGCCCCCAGGAGCTCTGCCCTCGGAGACGGGGCCTGGTGGGCCCAGAGAGCAAAGGAAAGGCTTTGGGCTGGAGGAGTTGCAGCCAGAGGAGTAACACATGACTCTACAGTAGGCCCGTCAGAGGGTCTGACATTATGGGATTTGGGGTTTTCTCTACCTAAGGCAGAAGGAGTACTCATTGTTTGTGTTTCTTGAGGATCCAGGGAACACACCAGGCCCCCTTGCACCCATTATCTCACTTCACTTAAGTCAGCCTATGAGACAGAAACGTTACCCCGTGTTTGTAGATAGGGAAACCGTATTTTAAGAGAACTCTGTGTTCACTCCTTTTCTGTCTTCTGAATTGAAATAAAGCACAGATCTCTGGATGTGGGTGGCAACAATAACCAGTAGCAAAAGGAATGGGTGGATAGCTGTGAAAAAGAGCGTGCTTCTTCCTTCAAAGTGATTTTCTCTCCTGTAGGAAGTGCTTCTGTTTCCTGCCATGAAACCCGAAGACAAGAAAGAGAGTGGAGCCACCACAGATACATCAGAAAGCACAACAGTTGGTACTTCTGTCTAGAAAATAATCATTGCAAGTTGTGTAACTCAGGCCTCTGCATTTCTGCACGAGATCAAGGACCACAGGGGAATTGCTGTGTGCTGCTGTGCATTTGACGATCACTGTTCAGTCGGGCTGCCAGAAGCGAAGGAAGGAATTAAGAATTCCTTTTTACTCCTTGTTCCCAAATAAACCATTTGTCTCTACTCTTGTCTCCCGACTATTTACCATGGAATGTCAGCTTTTACTCCGACAGCCAGCCCAGTACATGGTTAGCATTACATCACTTTAGTCACTCAACCAGTTTATGTTAATATCTGCTCCGTACCAGGCATTTTTCTAAGGAATTAGGGACACAGCAGTGAAGAAAAGGCAAGTCCCTGCTTTTGTAGAGCTTTTATTCATTTTTAGGGGTTGAAGGGAACTAGATAGATAAATATGTCTTTCTGATACATACTAAGAAGTAAAGGGGATAAGGGGACAGAGGTGCTATTCTAGGAAGGTGGTTGGGGACAGTGCTATTTTAAATATGTGATCAGTAAGGACTGTTCTAGGTGACATTTAAGTAGAGAACGAGACACACATAAGAAGAAGGGCAGTCCAGACCGGAGGACTGCATTTTCAAGGAACAGCAAAGGGTCTGGCGTGGCTGGAAGAGTAAGGAAAGTTCCCTGTAAGCCATGCTGAGGAGAGTGTCTTACCGTAAGTGATGTGGGATGATGCCATTGGAGGGTTTTGAGCAGAGTGCTTTCAAAATACTGTTCTAGTTAGCACAGAGAGGGCACAGGGAAGGAGAGGACGGCTGGCAATGGTTTCGTGTCAATGGAGATGCTTACGAATCATTGGACTCGCCTATTCCTCAGGTCGATAGAATTTGGTGATGGGATATAGGTCCAGAGAAAAGAGTCAAAGATGATTTCAAGGTTTGGGGTCTGAACAACTGAAGAGTTGAGAGGAAAGGTAGAGTGTTGGGTTTTAGAGACCTGATTTGACATCAGGTGGGAACAGTTAAGTACGATGGTGAATGGTGACTCTGGAGTTTTCTCATTACTTTTAGCTCCTTTCATCTGGGCTAGGAATGACACAAGGGCACGGCCGAGGGCATGGAGTCCCTGACCTCTGATGCATGAGGCAGCTGAGGGAACCCTTCCGGTGAGTCCTACCACGAAGGAATTCTGCATCTCCGCAGAGCCTGTGAGCACCCAGTTTGAGTCTGTTTTCACCGAGCAAGGCTTCACTTCTATAGCTGGTACAGTGGTCTAAGCATGCAGAATTACCTCCCTGGGAACTACTTTAGAGAGTTTTGAGCGTCTTCAACCCTTGCTGGTGTTTAAACACAGGCTCTCGCAGCACTTGGCAGGATTGGTAGATGACCAGGTGTAATTTCTGAAGAAACCCTTCCATATGGCACATCCTTCAGCAAGATAGTGTTAAAGTGAAAACCATCAGTCCCCTAAGAAGAGAGTATAGGGTCAAAATGCGATACTGGACTTTAGGCAACACTACCATTGGAAAAAGCAACAAGAACAATGAGGTCACAAGTGACCTTTAAAGAGCTGTTTAGTAGGCTGGGGGCAGGAGCCAGCTCTCTGGCCTCAAGAAGACTGGAGGTAGAGAAGAACTGAAGCAGTAGACAACTTGTCTGTGGGATATAATGGGAAAAATGACAACATGATGTAAGCTAGAAGGAACAGAAGGATTGTAATTATAAAGTCCTCATTACTTCCTTAAACACTTGAAGGCTCAATGTGCTCTCTGCCGTGCTGGGGTGAACAGAAAGACGTGGTCCCAAGCTTCACGGCAGCTCTAATAAATGCTTTGAAGGAGAGGTCGGTGGAATATGAGAAACTCTAACAGACCTATTGAAGGATGGTTTCCCCAGGGACATGAGAATCGAGAGCTGAAAGAAGACAGAGCATTAACCAGTCAAAGAAGGAGGGCTTTCCAGGATGTAACAACAAGTCCAACGGCCCTGAGGTAGGAAGAGCATAAAAAAGGCCAGTGACACAAGATAGAGTACAGAAGCCTGTGAAAATATGCCACCAAATGAAGTAGGAGTCAGGTCATACAGGGGTATGAGGCCTGTTATGATGGTATTTTGTGTAATCTCTGAGCCCTAAGAGTGCTGGAAAGTATTAAAGCAGGGCTGTAACATCACATTTGTGTTTTTAAAACCTCAGTTTGGGGCACGTGGGTGGTTCAGTGGGTTAAGCTTTGACTTCAGCTCAGGGCATGCATGATCTTGCAGTTAGTGAGTGAGCCCCACACAGGGCTCTGTGCTGACAACTCGGAGCCTAGAGCCTGCTTTGGATTCTGTGTGTGTGTCTCTCTCTGCCCCTCCCCCCGCCCAATAAAATGTTAAAAAACGTTTTAAAAATAAATAAAACATCACTTTGGCTTCTCAAAAAAAAAATCAGAATTGGGAAAGGAAAACTGGAAGTCTAGAGGTTAGCATAGCAATCCAAGAGGGAGACAGACTGGGCTTTTGCCATGGAAGTGGACAGAAGTGGATGGATTCAAGAGACGGGAAGTAAAATCACCAGGACTTGGCAGTGAATTATATTGTGGGGCTTAGAGGAAGGAAAATGACAAGGAGGGTGACTCACTTTTCAGCTTATACAACTAGATTGACGGTGTTACCAGTCCCTGAGATTGATGATGACGCCGACCCCCATGATCAGTGCTTCTTTAAAAAAGACAGAAGAGGGAGAACACTGCAGATTAAAGATGTTGGAGAGAGAGGAAAGAAGAGCAGAGTCCTCAGCCTTGGAGGAGTCCTGTGGCCCTTTTCCTCTGAACTAGAGAGAAGGACGGGGTCAAGCTGCACTCTTAACTTCTAACTTCGGAGATGTAACATAAGAAAAGAGAGTTTTCTCAGCTTTGGGAAATGAGGTATATACAATTGTTGGATGCTGCAGATTCCTGAATTATCCAGACAAGTTATATACCCATTCCTGGCAATCTGAACGTTTGAGACCTGCACTATCCAAATACAGCAGCCACTAGCTACATGTGGCTATTGAGCATTTGAAATGTGGCTGGTTCAAATTGAGATGTATTTTAAGTGTAAAATACACACCAGATTTCTTAAACTGAAGTATGAAAAGAATCGTGTAAAATATCTCGGCTTTTTAACATATTGATTACACGCTGAAATGATAATACTTTGGACACAGTGGGCTAAATAAAATATATGCTTACAATCAATTGCATCTATTTCTTTTGACTTTTTTAAAATGTAGCTATTAGAAAATTTTACACTATCTGGCTCAAATTATTTTTCTGTTGGACAGCGCTATTTTAGAAAGAAATTTAGACTAGTGTTCCATGATACGGCATCATGCTACTACTTGAATCACATCTTACCAGGAAGTTAGCTTTCATCGGACCATTTCTACGCTCCAACACGATGGATTCCTAAACCTCAGTTCAACAATCCCCGGCTCCAACCCAGCAGGACTACAAGGGCCAGTGTGCACTGCGTGCCTTTGGGGATGGGGCCTAGAAGAGCAGCCTCTTTGTGACGTCACGTCCGCTACGCCAAGCTCTTCTCCTCGGTCCCTCCCATGGCGCGCACATTGGAGGTGGGAGGGGAGCATCTGAGAGGTGGTGGGATGGCGGGGTAGAGGGCGCGCAAGTGTGGGGGGCCCCAAGCCTGCTGGGTGAGCTGCCCTCGGTCTGATTTCCCCAGCCCATGTTGGGTCCGAACCGATTGTGAGGATCGTGTTTCCTGGGGCGTGCATCACGGTTTCCCGGAAGTGCCAATGTCCGCTGCGGGTGGGCGTGGGGTGTGTGAGCCCTCGCGGGGCGTCCACACCGCAAGAGGGGTTAGGCGCGCGTCTTCTCTCTGCTTCTCAGGTCTAGAACTCCCGTAACTTGCAAAATGGGTGCCACCCGGTTCTAGAGCTAATCGAGGAGGGAGGGGGCCTAAGACGGAAGCCTTTTCTCCCCTGGCAGCCGACCTGCTTTAACTTTTCTTGGATAATTCTTTTTTTTTTAATAGGATTTTTTGTTGTTGTTGAGGGGGAGAGAGGGGGGACACAATGTGAAACAGGCCCCAGGCTCTGAGCTGTCAGCACAGAGCCTGATGCGGGGCTTGAACCCAAAACCTGTGAGATCATGACCTCAGCTGAAGTCGAATGCCTAACCGACAGAGCCACCCAGGCGCTCCTCTTGGAGAATTCTTAACGCTACTTGCAACCGTTAGAATGTGCGATCTTGTAGGCAAAGAAATGCCTGTTTAACTGAGCTATTGTTTCTTCTGAAGTTACTCAAGATATAGGAGAATATATTTGAATTTTATGGACCAAGTTTAGCAAAACATTTATTTCAACTGCTATGCATGCTCTTCTGTACAACCTCGTGAATGAGATGATGCTACAGTTCTGGGCTGCTTCGTCTTAGGGAGTCGATGTTACTTCTGGCAAGTTCTTTCTTCTCTGGCTATTATAGTTGGTGGTATGTGCCTCTTGTTTAATATCAGGTTGATGCCTTGTGATGCCCATTACCCCCCCCATTTCCCCCAATCCCTTAAATGAAAGGGGGAAAGTCCCTTCCAAATGGAGGATTCTAGGGTCTCCCATGCTTTTCTTTTGCTTAGGAACATACACAACATCCTGGTTCCCTGACTTAAAAGGCACAAGTTATGTCAGACTCTGCCGGATAAATTGTTTTAAATCATTGTGGTCTGATTTACCATGATTTTTTAATGCAGCAGCAGGCCTCCACATTATAACTCTTAAAAGATAAACAAGCATATTAAAACTTTTTAAAGAGTTTAATGGGGTATAAATCAGTTCCAGTTAGAACCAAACCAGAAATGATTAGGAGCACTCTGCAGATCAGACTAGAAGAGAGACATAATAAAGTGCAACAAGAAAGGAAAGTATTTGATTGGGTATATTTTATAGCCTAGGTGGCTGTTTGTGATTGGTTTTCTTTAGCATTTTGCTTTTGTAACCTAGAAGCATATACAGGCTTAGAGCAGGGTTTGCTTACATAGGCCACCATGGCTTTAAAGCCACATCAATCTAATAGCCGCCTTGTTTAATTGGACCTAATGCAGGGGGCTCATAATTTTCAGACGTTTCATGCGTTGGGACTCAAATAAACCTTTTTTTTTTAATGGTTAGCTATATCCGTCACCATATGATCTCATTTTCTACTAAGAAGCTTTTCATGTGTTTGAGTCTATTTTTTTAATATATTTTTAATGTTTTTTTTACTTATTTTTGAGAGAGAGAGACATAGCGTGAGCAGGGGTAGGTCAGAGAGAGAGGAAGACACAGAATCAGAAGCAGGCTCCAGGCTCCAAGCTGTCAGCACAGAGCCCGACATGGAGCTTGAACCCATGAACCGTGAGATCATGACGTGAGCTGAAGTCAGATGCTTAACTGATGGAGCCACCCAGGCACCCCTGTTTGAGTCTAAATGGGATCATTGAGTGAGCACAGAGTCAAGAGGAGAAGAGTATTTTATAGCAAAGTAGCCTCTCAAATCTAATCAGCTCAATGATTTTTTTTATTCATGGCTTTACATTGCTATTACAGCAGTGCGCCCCAAGGAGCTTAGGACAGATCATTTAGGAACATGAAATGTTCCTTTTTGGAATACTAATCACAGTTAACATTAATTATATATTGTAGCAATTGCTTTTTAAATTTTTTTTAATGTTTATTTATTATTGAGAGAGTGACAGAGTGAGAGAAGGGGAGGGGCAGAGAGAGAGGGAGACACAGAATCCAAAGCAGACTCCAGGCTCTGAGCCATTAACATAGAGCCCAACATGGGGCTCCGACTCACAAACTGCAAGATCATGACCTGAGCCCAAGTTGAATGCCAATGGACTGGGCCACCCAGGCACCCCAGCAATTGGTTTTTATAAAAATCAATCCTCAAAATAGCCCATAGATTAAATGCTACTGTTATCCCTATTTTAACAGATAGACACAGAGAGGTTAAGTCATCTACCCAGTATCACACAATTGGTAGCAAAGCTAGGGTTAGAACCCAGGAAGGCCAACTCTAAAGTCCACACTCTAGCGCATACTCCTACAAGAACACTTGACTGGGTGAGAAAGCTCTGGGGTTTGTCACTCCTCCCCTCTGCCTCATGAAACATTCTGGGAGAAATTACAGAGTTGTTTTCTTGATGGGGGCATCAGTGGAGATTTACTAGAGGGAGGTAGAGTCATTCTGCTGGGGCGTGGGGAGAAGGCAGAGAAAAGAAAAAACATCTGAGAAAGGGTGGAAAAGAACATCTGCCCCGAAAGATGAACCTTGCATGGTTACTCTGCCCAAAGCCGCTAACGTCTGCAGTACTTTACGTGCAAATGAAATATTCTACTTTCCGAACCAAAGTTGGAGTAGTGAGACTGCTTCCCTCTCATATGCTTTTATTTTATTTTGAGTGGTAGGTTCAGATTCATAGATTCAGGTCATTTATCCAACATTTTAAAAAAACAGCTTTAAGAAATAGAGTGTCTTCTGGGGCTGGTGGGATTTGGGATTCTTTGATCTTTCCTTAAAAATGAAAAGGGTAGGGGCACCTGGGTGGCTCAGTTGGTTAAGTGCTCCACTCTTGACTTTGACTCAGGCCATGAGCTCAAGTTCCTGAGTTCAAGCCTATTTCAGGCTCTGCGCTGGGAGTGCAGAGCCTGCTTGGGGTTCTCTCTCTCCTCCTCTGTCTGCCCCTCCACTGGTGTGCGCACACGCTCTCTCAATAAATAAACTTTTAAAAAGATGAAAAAGGTACAGGGACGTAGTAAAAGAACGTGACCTGTAGAGTTATAGAGAGAGACAATGCGGTTGAGTCGCCCTGAACGCCTATTGAAGCACCCAGACAAGTTGTAGCATCTTGTATTGGTTCTCCTGTACTTCTGATGCCTGTGGTTTTCCATCAGGCTTAGCGCTAACTCAGACCATGTGGACCGCAGACGAGATTGCGCGGCTGTGTTACGAGCACTACCGGACCAGGCTGCCCAAGCAGGGGAAGCCTGAGCCCAACCGTGAGTGGACGTTACTAGCAGCCGTGGTGAAGCTGCAGCCTGCCGCCGACCAGGCCTGCGACGGGGCTAGCAAACCGGCAGCGGGTGAGACAGACCTTCCCACCTCCGAATGGTCCCTCTCCTGTCAGAGATGGTACACTTGTTCCTGGCTGTGCGGGGACAGACCCGCTGGGTCAGCTGCAGTGTGGAATGCTCCCCTGCCCTCCACCAGGTGCTGCGGTCCTCCGGGTGGTGGGAGACGGCCATGCCGGAACCACAGCCCTCGGCTGGTTCAGCCTGTAGGAATGCTCTAGAGGAACGTGCACACGCGAGACCCGAGAACGGAGGCGGGGGGACCATTCACATCACGAGAGCTCACTTAATGATTCGTTCTTTTCCCCTCAGTGACAAAGGAAGTTGTCTCGATGGGAACAGGAACGAAGTGCATAGGCCAGTCCAAAATGAGGAAGAGCGGTAAGCCCCAGGGGATATGGAAACTGCTGTCCATGTTGTCCTCTCCTCTTCTCAGCAAAGGGGTCATAGTGCTGAGGTGGCTGACCTTTATGTTCCCACCGTCACTCCAGATGAAAGGACAGAACTCATTTTTTTTAAGTTTATTTATTTTGAGAGAGAGAAAGAAAAAGTGTACACATGAGTTGGGGAGGAGCAGGGGGAGAGAGAGACTCCCAAGCAGGCTCCACCCAGTCAGCACAGAGCCCTATGCAGGGCTCGATCTCATGAACCGTGAGATCATGACCTAAGCCAAAATCAAGAGTCAGCCGCTTAACTGGCTGAGCCACCCAGGCGCCCCATAGCATGGAGATAAATTGTGAAGGCAAAGGCCTCCAGGACCATGCTTTCTGAGTAGATTGAAAGTTGGCCCATATGTTCACGCTCAAACCAAAAGTTCCCCAGACTCAGCTGCTCTGCGTTATGTCTGAAGCCTCCACAAGCAATCAAAAGGAGATCTGGGCACCAACAAGAATATGGAAATCCCTTAGAGATCTGGCATCTCCACCTTCTGCTTCCAGTTAGCAGATTCCATCTCAGGCTTGCTTTCCCCAATTTCGCAGCCTTGATCCTGTGTTCCAGGACCATTATGGATTGGATTTGATGAAGTTATATCACCATAAGAACAAGCGTGATACCAGAGTACAAAAGACTTGCCCTCCAGTCTTCCTATAAATCAGTAGTTCTTGCCTATGGGGAGATTTTGCCCCCCAGAGGACATTTGGCAATGGCTGGAGATATTTTCAGTTGTCACAGAAAGGGGACAAGCCAGGAGTAGAGGCCAGGAGTGCTGCTAAACATCCTGCATTTCCACAGGACAGACCACCACAACAAAGAATTTTTTTAAC
This sequence comes from Suricata suricatta, assembly GCF_006229205.1. Lineage (NCBI taxonomy): Eukaryota > Metazoa > Chordata > Mammalia > Carnivora > Herpestidae > Suricata > Suricata suricatta. The sequence goes on from NC_043715.1 coordinate 11,049,415, forward strand.
CAAAAATAGACAGTAGTGCTGAGTTGAGGAAACCCTGCATTGCCATTAATCATTGTAATACTTTCTGACAAAGTCCTCAAGGAGCTGTGTGGCCATCCTGACTGCTGGGGGAACCGCTGTGTTCTACTTCTAGGAAACAGGGCCTCTCCAGGTTCCATATGTCTTCACTAGTGTCCTGTCTTTGCCACAGGAGACATCCTCAATGATAGCCATGCTGAGGTCATAGCCAGAAGGAGTTTCCAAAGGTAAAGCCACCTTCCCAGGCAATCTGATTCAGCCTACCATGGGGGTTCCAGAATTTGCATTTCTATTAAGCTCTCGGGTAATACTGACCATGTCAGTCTATGAACTACACTTTTGAATGACCTAGGTTTGTGAAAACCCAGATCTAGGCCCACCCCCTAGAGATTCCGATTCAGTAGGTTCAGATTGCATTTCTAACAAATTCCAGATGATGCTGATCCTGCTGGTACAAGGGCCACATTTTGAGAATCACTGGTCTAGATCATTCTCGTAATTTTAGATTCCAGTGCCAGTCCCATTGGTCTGCAGTAGCTCTTTCTTTCTTAGAAAATCTCCCAGCCAGAATCTTTCCCTTTACCACAATGATTGGTTGTTCATTTGAATAACATCTTGCACCCTATTAGGTACCTTCTCCATCAGCTCCATTTGGCGGCCTCCCTGAAGCAGGATAGCATTTTTGTCCCTGGAACTCAGAGAGGGCTGTGGAAACTCAGACCAGGCCTCTCGTTTGTGTTTTTCTCCAGCCATACACCCTGTAAGTATCTTCAAGCCTTTAGACGATGTTACATTGTCTATTTCTTTATGTTTGTCTTATCCATTGATGTGTTTCTCAAAAAAAGCTCTTCAGGCTGAAGTGTAGCTACAGCCGGTGGATAGTGCCTTTTCCTGAACGGGCCACTATGCCTGATCCCTTCTCTACCAAGGAAAGGCATTTCAGTTCTCAGTTCCCAATCAGGATTGTGAAGCTTAAGACTCCACAAGGTCTGAAACCAGCAATAGGGGTTAGAAATCCAAAGCCTTGAGTTCTATAGAGATTTATGCTGAAACTCATTCTATTCATTCATTCGTTCATTCATTCAAGAAATATGTCCTACTACTTGTCACGTACAGTGTGACACACTGGGTATACAGCCGTGAGTAAGATGGCCCCTGGCTTCGCCTCATAGAGCCTTTTAGGGAATGTGGACAGACCTGATTAAGTTAAATTTTGATGAGTTATAAGGGGATGTTCAGGTGCTGTGTTTGTATTAGGCAGGAAAACCAGACATAGCCTAGGGGTGGGCACTCCTTTTTTGTCTGAAAGTTGAGTATTTCTACCCTTTGCAGACAAGAAATTCAGGGATGGTAGTAAAATTTTCTTAACCTAAAATCTTTGAAATAAGAATATAATATTGTTTTCTGTGTGTTTAAAACTAACAGCGTGCATTTAGATCAGATACGAGTACTAATTCTAAAGAAACAGAATAGGTGCCAAGATTTGGTCATAATTCAAATCAAAAATATAATATAGCTTAAGAAAGAATGAGTCTATCATAAAAGAATTGGTTGAGTCAAAGACCAGAAAAATGACATGCAGAGTGAGGTAGGCAGGCCTCACCCACGCTTTCTTGTTAGCAGTGGATGGCCTGGTCCAGGAACCAAAGGATGTGTCCTAACTCAGTGCTTCTCAAACAATAATATGCATATGAATCACCCACGGGTCTTAATTTAATAAAAGATTTTTTAACATTTATTTATTTTGGAGAAACAGAGTGCAAGCAGGGGAGGGACAGAGAGAGACACAGAATCTGACGCAGGCTCAGAGCCCGATGCAGGGCTCAAACCCACAAACTGTGAGATCATGACCCGAGCCAAAGTTGGATGCTTAACCGACTGAGCCACCCAGGCGCCCCATCCATGGATCTTAACACGTGGATTGACATTCATTAGTTCTGAGATGAAGCCTGAGGGTCTGCATTTCTAAACAGATCCCCACCATGCAAGTGGTGTTGGCCTGTGGACCACACTTTGAGTAGCCAGGGCTTGGCTGATCCAGGGGCAGGTGTAGCCTTATTGTGGAGAGAGAAGCGTCTGCAGATCACAGCTAGCCTGACCGCCTAATCAGACCACATAAATCAGTGGTCCACAGGCTAGCCTGTGGCCATCCGGGAAACATCAGGACTCTAATGAGTTTTTCAGGAAGCTAATTTCTTTCCATGTGAAGTTTATGAGATTTTTATTTTATTTTTAATAGTGGTGATTAGGACTTTTAAAGATCTTAATTGATGGAATACAAAGTAATCTATTGATCTTAAAATCTTTTGGAAATGTTACTGGTCTGTGAAATCAAGATCTAGAACCATTGGTCTAACTGTCCTGGCTCACAGGTCATCTTTTCAAATGTGATGTCCACCCACGCATGGTATGTCTGCAGGAGGAAAGAACACTACCTGGAGAATGTGACTATCCGGCTCCCTTGGCATTTATGCCTCATTGCTAATTGATAATTTGGTGCCTGGGTTAGCTACTCCCAGCCCTTACTTGTGAGTTTGATTAGCATGAGTCAGCCTCTCGAGTTCAGGCATCCGTGCAGATCAAATCTCGGCGCTTTCTGAGTGGGAGGTGGGCCCCAGTCTGTTCTCCAAAGTCACTGTCAACTTGTGAGGCTGCTGGAAGCCTGCCAGCCAGCCTTTCTGGCAACACACCCACGTCTACCTCTCTTGCCGTTCCCACTCTCAGCTTTAAAGACTACAAATGTGTTATTTACATGCTTGAGGAGAACCACATGCATTAGGTTAGTGTTTGAAGAAGTAGCTCCTTTCTCACAGGGAAGCTGTGCTTTTAACTAGCCTCTGATTTTCTTCACTTCTCTTTCGGCACAGAGTTAGGTCAGAAATCTGTAACCCAGCACAGGGAAGTGCCAGCTATGAAATTCACTGCAGAGTCTGTACTGTGAGGACATGCACACAAATCTCCGAGGTGGGGAAATTGTGAACATTTTTGCCAAATGTATTTAACCATAAATCAACCTCCCACTTCGGTTTCCCGTCTTAGGGGATAACATCCCACAAAATGTGCTCGGAAACTGTGCTCATTGTAAACCGGGGTTCTCAACGCAGGCTGACTTCGCTTCTCAGGGGACAATTAGCAACATCTGGAGACATTTTTGATGGTCTGACTGGGAGATGCTATTGGTAGCTAGTAGGTGGAGACCAAGGAGCTGCTAAGCATGTAATGGGAAGGAGGGCCCCACAGCAACGAATTAGCTGATCCTAAATGTCAGTGGTGTGGAAGTTGACAAACCATCATCTAAACTAGTGTTTTCAGAACTTCCTGGGTTGAGAATTACTTGGGATCTTTGTGTAAAGTATTCAGTTTTCCAGATCCCTCCCACCCCAGCATTTCTAACTTACTGGGTGTTGGTAGGATAGGGCCACAGAGGATTCTTACTCAGGAAGTTTGGGCAAATCTTCCTATTTGATCTTTAGTGAGCTGGAAAATAGAATTAAACTCCATTTAAGACAGTGGTTCCCGGTGGGGCTCCTGGGTGGCTCAGTCAGTTAAGCTTCCAACTCGTGATTTCAGCTCAGGTCATGATTCCTGGGTCATGGGATCGAGCTTGGGCTCTGTGCTGAATGTGGAGCCTGCTTAAGATTCTCTCTCTGTCTCCCTCTGCCCATCTCCCCTATTCTCTCTCGTTAAAGAAAGAAAATCTAAAAATGAAAGAGACAGTGGCTCTTAAACATGAGCCTACATCAGAATGACCTGGAGAGCTTGTGAAAACATTCATCACTGGGTACCACCTCCATAGTTTCCAATTCAGCAAGTCCACTGTGGTTCCCAAGAATTTGCAGTTCTCACAAGTTCCTAGGGGATGTTGATATGGCTGGCCTGGGGGCCTCACTTTGAGAACCACTGGTTTTTAAGCGGTTCCTTCTCTTGCAGGTGGGGATGCCTCCATCATTCCAATGCTTGAGTTTGAAGATCAGCCCTGCTGTCCCATCAGTAGATGCTGGGCCAGTAAACCATCAGAAGCCACCACTGGTAACCCAGAAACTTCTGAAGATGAAAAGAAATGTGAAGACCTGAGTGGTCCTGTGACCAAAAGGTTGAGGCTTGAGATTCCTGATGGTGTGGCTCACTGTCAGAGTTTGGAGAATCAGGAATGTGGTCCAGTTCCACCAACTGTCAACAGCTCTAATCTTACCACACAGGAACTGACCACTGTCACCGGAATGGCCCCCAGTGGTGCCAAAGTGGTGGATATTTATAGAACTGGAGCCAAATGCGTGCCTGGAGAAGCTGGAGACTCGGGAAAGCCTGGTGCAGCATATCACCAGGTGGGGCTGCTGCGGGTGAAGCCAGGCCGGGGAGATAGGACCTGCTCCATGTCCTGCAGTGACAAGTTGGCACGGTGGAATGTCCTCGGATGCCAGGGGGCACTGTTGATGCACCTTCTAGAAGAGCCTGTCTACTTGTCAGCCGTGGTCATTGGGAGGTGCCCGTACAGCCAGGAGGCCATGCAGAGAGCTCTGACTGGGAGGTGAGAGGGCAGGGAGGGAGGGCTCAAGTGGAACAGTCTTTCTGAGAAACGGTCTGGGAGTATGTCCAGAGAGCCTTCAGGACATCCGTACGGAGGCACCTCGGTGGCTCAGTCAGTTGAGCGTCCCGTGCTTGATTTCAGCTCAAGTCATGATCTCACGGTTCCTAGGATCAAGCCCCATGTCGGGCTCTGCACTGACAGCATGGAGCAGCATGGAACCTGCTTGGGATTCTTTCTCCCTCTCTCTGCCCGCCCCCAACTCATGCGTACATTTTCTCTCTCTCAAAATAAATAAAAACTTAAAAATCCATACATTTTGTTCCAGTGGTTCCATTGCTAGGAGTTTGTCCTAAGGAAATAATTAAGTGCTCAAACATTTAACTTTATGTGCACTTTTTTTTTTAAAGTAGAATCCATACCCAGCACAGAGCCCCAATGTGGGCTTGAATTCACAACCCTAAGATCAAGACCAAGAGCTGAGATCAAGAGTGGGACACTTAAACAAGTAAACCATCCAGGCACCCCACGTAGTCGTATTTTAAAAAGAAAAGGAAACCAGTGAAGTGGCTAGCAATAGATTTTTGTTAAAACTAATACTGATGAATATTTGACTTAGAAATATTCATGATGTTCAAAGAGCAAGTTAAAAGATACAATAAGTTCATTTTGGTCATTTTTTTAAGTTTATTTATTTATTTTGAGAGAGAGAGAGAGAAAGAGAGAGAGCATGCATAAGCAGGGGAGGGGCAGAGAGAGAATCCCAAGCAGGCTCCACGCTGTCAGCACAGAGCCCTACTCAGGGCTCAAACCCACAAACTGTGAGATCATGACCTGAGCCAAAATCCAGAGTTGGACGCTTCACCAACTGAGCCACCCAGACGCCCCCTCCCCGCCCCGGAATTTTATACTTTAAATGGATGAATAATATTTTTTAATCTAATTTAATTTTACAGAAATCATGCTTGAGGTAGGGAAAGGGGCAGAGGGAGAGAATCCAAAGGAGACTCCATGCTTGGCGCATGACCCTGGGATCATGACCTGAGCCGAAATCAAGAGTCTGACACCCAACCGACTGAGCCACCCAGGTGCCCCCTAAGATTTTTTTTTTTTTAAGCAACCCAGGGGCGCCTGAATGGCCTAGTCAGTTAGGTGTCAGACTCTTGATTTCTGCTCAGGCCATGATATCACGGTTCATGAGTTCGAGTCCCACATCAGGCTCTGCACTAACAGCATGGAATCTGCTGGGATTCTCTCCCTCCCTCTCTCTCTGCCCCTCCACCACTCATGTTCACATGCATGCACACCCCCTCTCAAAGAAATATATAAACTTAAAAAAGGCAACTCTAGGCACTATGTGCAAGATATTTTCTGAGTTTCTCATGCTTTCCCTAATCTGAGACCTTAAAGTTGCTGTCTGCTCAGTTCCAAAGCAGCGTCATGTTGGCATATAGATTGTGTGAAAGATACAAGAGGAAAAAACGGAAGCTTTTATATTGTAGGATAGTTTTGGTTTCTGGTGTGTTTGAAGGCTTCCCTAGGAAGCAGAGGCCACAAGCTAATACTTCTATTTAAGGTTTTCAAATCTTTCAAAACCAGTACCGGGAGTAGAGTTTGGAGTCGCTCACGTCACTGAGGGGTGGTGACTCAGTTCATTGTTTTCACTTCAGAGTGATGGGAAGGGACCTTCCTCCAGCCGTGAGGTTCATATGACCTAGATTCTGTTCTGTTACACCCTCTCATTGAGACTTGGGGGTGACGTGGTCCACAGTCCTCCACGCTCTCTTCCTCGAACACACAGCCTCAACCAAATGCATTTTCCCTCACATTCAGGTGTCAGAACGTCTCAGCTTTACCCAAAGGCTTTGGAGTTCAAGAAGTGACGATACGACAGTCGGGTTTACTGTTTGAGCAGAGCCGCAGTGCAGTGCAGGCAAAAAGGGCTGACAGCCCAGGCCGGTTTGTCCCTTGTGGTGCAGGTAAGGTATCCTGGTTCCCCGTACCTGGAGTGACTTTTCCCCAGACCGTGGGATGGCCTGGGAGGGCCTGTGTCCACCCAGCCCAGGAAGATAGTTTGTTACCTGAGTGGTCAACAGTGCGGGCTTGGGAGACACCCTCATGCTCTCCGTGACCCTGGGCAACTTACTTATCCTGTCTTAGCCTCAAGTTCTTCATGCTCAGATAAGAATATCATTTCTTAAACAAGGAATGCAATTTAAAATGGGCAGAAGACATGAATAGACATTTCTCTAAAGAAGGCATCTAGATGGCCAACAGACACTTGAAAAAGATGCTCAACATCATTTGTCATTAGGGAAATGCAAATCAAAACAACAGTGAGCTATCACCTCAAGCCTGTCAGAATGGCTAAAATCAAAGACACAAGAAACAGGTGTTGGCGAGGATGTGGCGAATAAGGAACCACCTTGCCCTGTTGTTAGTGGGAATGCAAACTGGTGCAGCCATTGTGGAAAACAGTACGGAGGTTTCTCAAAAAACTAAATATAGGGGCACCTGGGTGGTTCATTCAGTTAAGCATCTGACTTCAGCTCAGGTCGTGATCTCACGGTTTGTGAGTTCGAGCCCCGCATCAGGCTCTCTGCTGTCAGCGTGGAGCCCACTTCAGAGCCTCTCTCTCCCTCTGCCTCTGTCTCTCTCCCTCTCAAAAATAAAGAAACATTAAAAAAAGAGATTTAAAAAAATTTAAATAAATCCAGTAATCACACTACTGGGTATTTACCCAAAAGTACAAAAACACTAATGTTTATTGCAGCATTATCAACAATATCCAAATCATGGAAACAGCCCAGGTGTCCATTGGCAGATTAATGGGTAAAGAAGAGGTGGTGTATATATACAATGGTATAGTACTCAGTCATAAAAGAAAATGAAATCTTGCTGTTTTCAACAGCATGGATAGAGCTAGAGAGTATTATGCTAAGTGAATAAATCAGAGAAAGACAAATACCATGTGATCTCACTCATGTGGAATTAAGAAGCAAAAGACAAAGGGGAAAAAGAGACAAGCCAAAAATGACTCTTAACTATAGAGTTCACTGACAGTTACCAAAGGGCGGGGGCGTGAGGGAGGATGGGAAAATAGATGATGGGATTACGGAATGAAAGAAAAATCTCTCATTCTTATTAGGGCTGTTATGAGGATTAAATGAGAGATTCTATTTCATGCATTTACTGTATGTCCAACATATGATGAGTGCTTAATGTTTATTAGATTTTATAATGATAATGATGATGATGAATCACAAACCACTTTATACACCATATTCTGGAGGCCATCCATCAGTGGCAGCCTTAGACTCTGATGTCATACCCAACTCTCATGAATCTGCAGAGGCAGGGAAATATTTTTGTTAAAACACTCTTGACGGTCACAGGAAACTGAACTGTCGTAATTTCAGAATCTTGTCTTTTCACAGCCATCAGCTGGAGTGCAGTTCCTGAGCAGCCTCTGGATGTCACTGCCAATGGCTTCCCACAGGGAACAACAAAGAAAGGAATCAGGTGCCTTCAGGCCAGGTACAGCATCTTGGGCAGAAGGAGATGGTGGCTGTGCAGTCATGTGTTACCACTATCTAATTCCAGAAGTTTCATTCACCCCAAAAAGAAAGCCTGCACCCTTTGGCTATCATTCCCCATGCTCTTCTCCAGCTCCATGAATCTCCTTTACGTCTCTATGGATTTGTCTGGTCTGGACTTTTCGCTACATGAAATCATACAATATATGACTTATTTTACTTAGCCCAAGTTTTCAAGGCTCATCCATGTTGTAACGTGTGTCATCCCTCCTTCATGGTAACATTTATCATCAGTCCTTCATGCCGATATTCCATGGTCTGGATCTGACCACTTTTTGTTTCTCCATTCTTCCATCAGTGGACATTTGGGTTATTTCACTTTGGGGCTGTGGGAATAATGCTGCTGCGAACATTTATAGAATCTTTTAGGTGGACATATGTTTTCAATTCTCTTGGGTATACCTTGGAATAGAATTGCTGGGTCATATGGTAACCTTGGGAGTTTTGTGGGGGGGGTTTTAGGCTTTTGCTTTTTTGAGGAACTGTCAAACTGTTTTCTGCAGCAGCTGCCCTATTTTATACTCCTACTAGCAATGTATGGGTTTCAATTATCCTATATCCTTTACAACACTCGTTATTGTCTTTTTTTTCTCAGCTTAAGAAATAAAAATTTATTGAGAATTCCTGGGATGGTGGTTATAGCCTCACACCCTGGAGGGAGGAACCAACACTGTAGGAAATCACTCAGAAATCAGACTGTCCCAGCACCTCTGGCCAACAAGGGAGGAGCAAAATCATTCCCCCCAAAATTAGTCAGGTTTTGTTCAGCCAAGAAGGGCTGGGAGGCCAGATGCAGAAGGGACCATCACATGATACTGGGGAATTTGATGGGGCGTGGCCCCCGAACTGGCTTCTCAAAAACCAGGGGAGAAACAGATCCATATCTCTGGCGGTGGAGTTCCTGGGCACCAGGCTCATTTCTTACCCTTGATGAGCCTGTCACTGCCTCGGAAACCATCCATCCTGTAGGTTCAGGACAAGGTTGTCAGCAGTGAGATAGATATGGTTCTGTGATGTGGCAGTCGTCTTGGAGACGTTCTGGGCTGCCCAGATCTTGCGCAGTTTGATATAGCCAGGGTTTTTGTTCAGGGCTTCTCCAAATTGAGCAGGTTGGGGTTAAGGGTTCACATAGGTCCAGTTTTGGTTTCAACCCATGGCCCCACCCTTCCTACTCCAGCCCTTCTCTGGGCTGTCAGATCCAAGGTTGCTCTCAGAGAGCTCATGCCTAGTCCCACTTTGGTCCCCACCTGAAGTACTATCTTGTTGTGATCTTGCTGTGCATTTCCCTAATAACTATTTGAGCTTCTTTTGATGTTAAGCATCTTATCATGTACTTATTAGCCCTTTGTATATCTTCTTTGGAGAATATCTATTCTGATCCTTTGCCTGTTTTTTAACTTGGTTTTATCTTTTTATTGTTGAGTTTCAAGATTTCTTTATATATTCTGGATACTAGTCCTTTGTCACAGATGTATTTGAACATATTTTTCTGCAATTCTGTGGGTTGTCTTCACTTTTTGTAAGTGTCCTTTAAAACATGGAAGTTTTAAAATTTGATGAAGGCCATTTTATCTGTTTTTTTCATGGGTGGTTTTTGTGCTTTTAGCGTCAAAGGTAAGAAACCATTGCTTGATTCAATGTCACAAAGATTTGCTTTGTTTTCTTCTCATAGTTTTAGCTCTTAGGTTGATGACTTTGATCCCTGTTGAGTTAATCTTTCTATAAGGTGTGAGGTAGGGGTCCAGCCTCATTCTTTTGCATGAGGATATCCAATTGTCCTGCCACCATTTATTTTGGAAAAACTGTTCTTTCCCCTGGAAATTTTTGAAAAGAACACTTCCCTGGGCTTTACAGGGATTCTGGTTTCATAGGTCAAGCTTGGAAGCCAAAAATCATTCTTGAAGCTCCACAGTGATTGGACTGGCAGAAAGGTAACCATGAAAGCCGACTTTTTGTCTTCATATTGGCTTCTACTGAATGTAGAACATGTGGTCTGCTAGACATGAAACTCCTGTGCGGTTCATACATCTGCCTTGCTGAGTTTTCTTCTTCTAAATCCTCAGCAGATCCCACTCTGCTTTTCCCTCCCAGTGAGCCACTATAGTCTTCAGTGGCCTGTGGGAGGGGCGGGCTGCAGGGAAATGGCCTCTCCACCAAAGGCATTTTCATCTCAGATGGACTGAGCTGCCACTGAGTGACTGTGGTAGGATTTCCACCATTTACAGGTAGAGTTAACCCTGAAACAATGGGGGGTTTATGGGTTCTAACCCCCCTTACCATTGAAAATTCCATGTATAACTTGGATTTCTCAAAAACTTAACCCCCAATAGCTTGCTGCTGACTAGAAGACTTACTGATAACATGAACAGTTGATTGCATGTATTTCATGGTGCATGTATTATATACTGTATTCTCACCATAAAGCAAACCAGAAAAAAAGTTAAGAATATCAAAAAGAAAACACATTTACAATATTGTACTTATTGAAAAAATCCTTGTGTCCATGGACCCTGCACAGTCCAAACCCATGTTAATCAAGGTTAGCCCTAGCTCTTTTCACTTTTGAGTTGCTTTTCTGTTTCTTTACTATTCCCTTAAAAAAATTGTAATTAAAGTTCACAGGTGGATTTGTTTCTTCTTTTTAAGATGTTTAATTTGCCAGCCTCAACAATAACAGACAACAATAACAAATAGCTTTAGACCTTAAAAAAGAAAGTTTCGTTCTTTGCAGGCACTCTGCAGACCCAGACCCTCTCCTGGTAGCCCAGGCTGTTGAATTGAGTGATATTAATAAACTTGTTCAGGGTGGAGATTTGGGGACCAGTTTTTACCCCAGGGCCTCCTAGCTTCAGGTTACTGTTCACATCTCTCGGGGGCCCAGCTCCTAGCCACAGACCAGAGCGTGTGAGCAGAGCAGGTCCTGCCTTCACAGCGACCACATTTCCTGCGGTTCCTGCTCTGCTCTGCCACAGTGACAGGCCAGCAGCAGCTCATCCTGGCCCCACCCACCTGACTGTGGCTCCTGTTTGTGCTTGGCTCAGGTCTGAATGCTCTTCACTAGGAATCCACACCCATTTTTACCTTGAAAGTATAGCTCAACCACCACTACCTTCTGGCTCACAATTCCCATTTTCTCTCAAATTCCTGTAGAGCTGTTCTCTGGCTTATCCCAATATGTGCTTTCCGTTGATGGGGAGTACCTCATGTTCCCAAGCTCGCTCTGGCTCCAGTCACCCACAGGACTTTGAACAAGTCCAGTTGCATTCCGGGCTTCCATGTGTCTGTGTCTGTAAGATGAGGACACAGGAGTAGATGATCTGAGGTCCCTGCTGTGTTGTAGATGTCTCTCTCCATGCAGGAGGGAGACTCCATGTAGGGAGGAAGTGTGTGTGGAAACTAACAGAAGCTTTGCAGTCCAAGAGACTGGTGTTTAATTCCTAGTTCCCTTTCTCCCCATGGAGACACCATGGGCGAGTATGTGTACTTCTCTGAGCCTCTGTTTCCCCAACAGCAAAGCAAGGGTAACTAAGAGTACCTATCACTAAGGAACGTGGTGAGAAGTGAAAGCGAATGTGGTGCAGGCTGGCAGCCAACACTTTGTTAAGACTGGTTTCCGCTTCAGTTGCGCACTGAAGCGTCACATTATGTGCGGAAGAGTTAGGGTTTCTTCTATTCTAATGACTTACAGCTGCTGGGGAGAGGGCAGGTTTTCCCACTGCTCGTTCCCACACCCTGGCATCCTAGAACTACCTTTACAACTGCGGGCCGTCTGAACGCAGACTTGGATATTAGAGACGTTTCGTATACTAACACAATACGAAAAGAAAATACATCACTTAAATCTTCATGTTCGCTTACAAACAACGCGATGATAACAGACGCCCGGTAAAAGACCCTCATTTTCAAGAAGCTTCATTTCGCTTTTTTCCCTGAAGTGGCACATCCTCGTCCCATCCCAGAGCATCCTGGAGAGATCATTACGTGGCTCATGGATTATAAAAAGAAAAGGGTGAGGAATTGAAAAAAAAAAAAGTGTGCCTAAGTGCGTTAAAAGATAGGGCTGGATTAAGAACACCTGTGTAAACCTGTGTAATCTGTAAGAAATTGTATATGTGTGTATAGTTTTCCAAGCTCTCTGCTGCCCCAACCGGCAATGCCAACCAACTCACCAGGAAGAAGCTCATACTTAAGGACATAATCCTTGCTGCTGCAGGGAACCAGGGCTCCTTGGAGAGAGGTAGCTAGCAGCCCCCAGGAGGATTGGTGTGCCCCAGAGATGACGAGAGTGATTACTAGTGAGTAGGTCTCGTTGACAGAGGAATTACTAGGATGGCCACTCTGTTCTGCCGTTGACTGGGTCTTGAGAAAGGTCTTTCTTCTCTGGAGGGAACTCTCGGTCAGCAGAGGAGACGTTCCCAGCATCCCCTGTCTGTCTTTATGGATATAATACAGTAACATCTCTCCAAGGCCATTGACAGGCCAAAAACATTCATAAGAGAAAGTGCTGTTTGTTCCTCCAGAGCAAAGAATGCTGGAAACGTTTACGGATCCGGTCTCCAGAAGCTGTGAAAGCAATGCCCTTGTCTTATTCCTGATTTTAAGGACATGAGTTTGCTTTAGGTCTTCATAGACACCTTTATGAACATAAATGCTGTCTTTCCTAGTCCTCGTTTGCTAAAAGGTTTTAAGTCATTCTGCAGATGTTGAATTCTAACAATGGTGTCTCTGCATATTTTTTCCTCATTTCTCTGTTAGACTGCATTTCTCTTTTAATATGTTAATGAAATAAGTTTCATTAGTTTCTTGGCTTTGGATTTTCTTTTTAACAGTAAAGGAACCTTATTTTCGCAAGCACCAGCAGCCACACGAGCCCAGTTCAAGGCCAGGGAGGGCAAGAGAGACCCCGCGAAGCAGTGATTCCTGTAGTGTAGCCTAGGTGCCCACAGGTGAGGGAACTTTCCGACAGGCTGTGCACTTCCCTAGTTCACATACATCTGCTGGGCCCCAGGGTCCGAGCTGATGGACAGCTCAGGTGGACAGTTTGTGAGGACGGTGAAGGGTATGGTGTGTAAAGATGAGACAGCACCTTGTTGGCACACGCATGTCCCTACCCCGAGTCAGCTCGTGAACTGTGTACGGGAAGGAAAGGAGGAGGCACACATGATCCGGATCACAGCAGCATGGATGCGCAGAACCAGGAAAGCCCACGTGGGCTGGGGTGGAATCCGCACTCACTTCCTTCCCGGTTCCGAGCTGTGGCCTGCGCCTGCACACAGCTTCATGTTAGAAGAAGAGGAAGGCCCACAGTGCCCCTTGGGCGGTCTGTTGGCCCTGCCTCGGTGCTTGTCCAAGGGGACTTTATAACCGCATTCACACTCAAGCCTGTGTGACCACAGTGTCACTCTGAGCGGCATCACCCACAGGGCCAGCTGCCTTAGGAAGAGGTAGCCCAGCATGGCAGGTGTCCCAGGGAGGGGGGGAGCTGGTAATCCCACCCCTGTCATCACCTGTTTGAGCCTGTCACCTTCATGATTTCACTGCTGATGACGTTTCTGGAGATGAGATTTTTTTTTAACCTCACCCCAGTCAGGTCTACATTTTCTTCATGTGAAGAACACATGAAATGGGAGGTTCCGCGCATTCAAACATAAGAAAAGTACCAGGTGAAGCCCGGTATCTCTGACAGGGGCCTGGTACATATCAAACACTCCTGATAAATCTTCTTTGTCCTCTCTTTCCAAACAGATCTCGAATCAGCAAAGTGGAACTCTTTAGATCATTTCAGAAACTGCTCCGCAGTATTTCCGAGGACAAGTGGCCAGACTCCCTCAGGTGACGCTGTTGGCCCTTTTTTTTTTTTTTTTTCATTTTTAGGATGGCTTTTGGTTTAATTCTGGTTTACAAATGGCAGGAAGCTTTGGCAGAGGTGGTGGCTCAGTAGGCCAGTGGGCACTTAGTTGCCACCTGCATGCGCCTCTGTGCCCCGGGCTCTGACCACAGATGCAGATCTGAGGTGGTGCAGGGTTACAGAAGACAAGGGGGGGATTGGGGCTCGGCCTGTTCCAGGCCCTCCCTTCACCCCCTCCAGGCAGAGAGCAGGATGGACAGGTGAGTGCTTAGAGAGCAGTAGAGTCTGTTAGGAACATCGCTCTTCTGTTTCTCTGCCGCAGCTTCATGACTGAGCTTGCTCCCAGACAGGGATGTAGAGAACTATGAAACCACTCCAGGGGCACGTGGGTGGGTGGTTCACACACTTAACTACTCAAGGTCAGTGCCCTCATTCATACACCAGGCCAGACACAAGCTCCAGGGCCCCCACGCCACTCACACTTGTGACCACTGACTGCAAACTTGGGTTCCTGCTACCCCCTTGGGTTCACTAATTCCCTGGAACAGCTCAACCTCAGGAGTACACTATACCTACATACTTTTTATTGTAGAGAATATAGATCAGGACCAGCTAAAAGAAGGCACGCAGGGCAAGGTCTGAGAGGGCACCAAACATGATGCGTCTGTGTCCTCAGGATGTGTCACCCGCCCAGCACACTACTGTGTATCACCAACCAGAAGGGGACCCGAGTTTCGGTGTCCAGCATCTTCAATGTGGTTTCATTACATACCCCTGAATGACTCGTTGGCCACATGATGTGACCAAACTCCTTCTCCATCTCCCCCTCCCATCAGGAGGTCAGACGGGTATCACAGACCCAACTCTACTCTGTGGTTAGTCTCGGGCCCACCAGGAGTCCCCTCGCCAAGTGTAAACTCAGGTGTGATCCGAGGGGTCCACCATGAATAACAAAGACATTCCTGTCCCTTGGTAAATCGTGAGGGTTTGAAGGTTCCCTTCCAGGAACTGGCACCAAGACCAGCCAGATTCTTTATTGTACAGCAGCGGGGAAGCCAAGGCATTGCTAGAAAAGGCTATTTAAAGAGGCTGGCCACTTGTTATGGCCACCCTGCACACTGCAGTTGGTAATGATGCCCTCCAGTCAGCTTTGTCAGTAGTCACTTTGCTTGGTTTCTTTTTTCTTTCTGGAAAAATGAATCACACTGACCAGGAGGTTTCCATACATTTTGTGTGTCAGTGAAAACAAATCCAGACTAAGGTCAGGAGAGACTTTACTCTCAAGGACCATGGCAGTAAGAGAGGGGCTGTTAGCAGCAGTAGCAGCAGCAGCACTGATGATAGTGAGGACAGTCCAGTCCTAAGGTCTGTAAGCCTCCAGGACAGCCAGAAGGAGTATCCCTTTGTGGGGAATGGTGAGCAAGGCCAGAAAGAACGGGGCAGGGAGCGTGGGGTACGCAGTTGGTGTGATGGTACAAATAGACAGACAAGTAGACAGGAAGCATCTTTTCTTGAGATCAGTCATTTGTCAAGAGGGGCCATTAAGAATAGGTCACTGCATATAGTGATGCTGGCTAGGCTGTGGGTGGGTCAAAGCCCAGGATCTGGGGGAAGGACAGAAGCATAACTAATGTTGGTCAAGGAAGCAAGGATTTTGTCACGGTTGGTGTGTGCGTGGAAACAGCTCAGCTAGTCATGATGAGACAGAGAGTGGGAGTTTGAGGGTCTGTCGTAGGTAAACCAAGGGGGCATCCATGAATCTTACCTGAGTCTTACAGGGAACAGAACTGTGCAGTAAGCCATTTCCCAGAACTATTTAAACCAAAAAGTAGACAATTATTCTTGTTTTATCTGATTCCTGGAGCACCAGATAAGTTAGCATTGTATATTCTCACCTGTTTTTTTTTAATGTTTATTTATTTATTTTGAGAGAGTTCGCTCAGAAGTGGAGGAGGGGCAGAGAGAGAGAACCCCAAGTAGGGTCCATGTGGTAGTGCAGTCAAGTACAGAGTGCATTGTGGGGCTCCATTTCACAGACCATGAGATCATGACCTGAGGTGAAAGAGTTGGACACTTAACTGATTAAGCCACCCAACATGTCCCCCTTTTCTCACCTGTTTCAATCCATGTTACTTCTAGTGAGTTTCCTACATTGGAGTGAGGGTAGCTGTCGGAAAGCATACCAAAATCCCCGCCTTCCTAGGTCTCTTCCTAGTCTCTGGTGAGACGTCTGTCCAGCTGATCGCTCAGCTGGCCCCACGTTGAGCGGATTAGTGAGAACCCGTGTGCTTGCTGGTGTGTGTGCATTAGGGCGCAGAAGCTAGAGACATACCACGAGTACAAGGAGGCCGCGTCTACTTACCAGGAAGCCTGGAGTGCGCTCCGAAAGCAGGCCCTTGGATCCTGGATCAGAAATCCCCCGGATTATCACCAGTTTAAATAAGAAGGGCAAACTGCAAACGCTCCGGGAGCAGAGTTTTCCTGCTGCTCAACCTGGACGGCTGCTTCCTTTGTGCTGGACAAGCCTTTGCTTCTCTTGTGGCTGAGTCAGGAAAAAAAGCCTGCCATCCGCCAGAGTGACAGATCTCTTCTGTGTAATATGGACAGAATTCTGGAACACAGAACTATCTATACTTGACTGATGTATCTCTCTCTGCTAAAACGTCATCTTGCTGATGCCCTTGGCCTCTGTCTTAACTTGTGTGTTTTTGCTTCTCTAAAATATGGAATAAGAATTTGGACTGTAACCTTTAAAGGTACAATGCAGTAGCTCCACTTTGTGCATTCCTACATTGATCTGGCAAGTATTTCTCGAGTTGAGATGCTGTTCGAACCTCTGCAAGTTTTAGAGCTCGCTTGGCAGAGTGGACATATGCCACTTCTTCTTTGGATGGCCACCCTTTCCTGCTCTATCCGTGGGGCTTGCTTGAAGCAAACCTCACTCCCCGGCTCTCAGATTGTGAGGCAGCCCAGTACAATCCCGGAACCACTGTCAGAGGGAGCAGGAAAGATGCTCTCTCCTCTCAGATCAGGCGCTCTAAGGGCCACGTCACCATGGGACCATCTGTGCCTGCCTTGGCCACCACCCAGAGGCAGCCGGCTTGAGCACAAAGGTAGTGCAACAGGAAACAACCAAAATAATCAGCTCTCATGACCTCGTTCGGACGCCTGAAGCCAGTGCCCACCCTGGACGTCAAGTACGTGAGATGGATTCCTACGGCTGTTTCGGTGAAGCCTGTTTGAGTAGGTTGTCTGTGGCTTCAAATGACAGAGTTCTGTTTAAAAGGCCAAAAGGCCACCCACATAGCAAATCAGCAGCAGACCTAGTCACTGATCCCGTTTTAACATTTAACTCTCAACCTCTCTGCTCCTTAAATTATTGAAGGAAAGGGAAGATCTTCACGTCAGGATCATCCAAAGCCCTTCTCAAAGTTCTTTAGCATCTTGATATAGCTTTTTTTTTTTTTTAAGATTTTATTTTTAAATAGTCTCTACACCCAGTATGGGGATTGAACTCATGACCCCAAGATTAGAAGTCACACACTCCAGCCTGCCAGGCACCCTGTCATTCTTGTATAGCTTTAAATGTTTTTAATAACAGCTTTATTGGGATATAATTTATTTTCCATAAAATTTGCCCACTGAAAGTATACAATTTAAGTGGCTTTTAGTGTATCCACAGAGTTGTAGAACCATCACCATAATTTGAGAACATTTTTGTTCTTTATTAGCGGTGGGGGGACCCTCATCAGCCCAGTCTGGTCCCCGTTAGCAGGCACTCCTCATTTTCAGTCCACCCCACTCTCACCCCAGCCCTAGTGCGACTAGTTTCTACTCTCTGTCTCTAGGGATTTGTCTATTCTGAACATTCCATGTAAATGTGGTCATACAATACATGATCTTCTGTGACTGGCTTTTCATGTAACATAATGTTTTCAAGAGTCATGATGTCATAAGCATGAATCAGTAGCACAAGCACAAATCGGTACTTTATTCCTTTCTTTTAATGTTTTATTTATTTTTGAGAGAGCACAAGCGGGAGAGGTGCAAAGAGAGAAGGGGACGGAGGATCTGAAGTGGGCTCTGTGCTGACAGCACGAGCCCAGCGTGGGTCTTGAACTCACAAACCATGAGATCTTAACCGGAGCCACAGTCAGGTGCTTAGAAGCCCCCCAGGCACCCTGTACTTTATTCTTTTTTGTGGGATAAAAACAGCATTCACTTGTATGGACATGTCATATTCATCCATTCCTAGGTTGTTTCCACTTTGAGGCTATTGTGAGTAGTGCTGCTGGGAACATTCCTATACAAGTTTGTGTGTGAACGTGCGTTTTTCATTTTTTAAAAAAAGTTTGTGTGTGTGTGTGGTTTTTATTTATTTTTGAGAGACAGAGACTGTGCAAGCAGGGGAGGGTCAGAGAGAGAGGGAGGCACAGAATCTGAAGCAGGTTCCAGGCTCTGAGCTAGCTGTCAGCGCAGAGCCCGATGCAGGGCTTGAACCCACGAACCGTGAGATCATGACCTGAGCTGAAGCCGGAGGCTTAACCGACTGAGCCACCCATGCGCCCCCTTCATTTTTTTTTTAAATTACAGGAATAATACATGTTTTGTTGTAACAAATTATCCTTGGGTTTTTTTCCTTAAGAAATCTTTTTAGAAAAGAAAGGCAAAACCACCACTACCTGAAGGCCAGGCTCTCCCATATGCTGGTTTAATCAGAGAGAGTCTTTGCCTGACCCCAAAACCCATGTTAATGACAGCAGTTCAGGTGGCAACTAGCAGGAGCTTTTATGTATAGGTTATGCATCACTCTCTCTTGTGAGGCGCTATTCAAATCTTTATTTGGGGGCAACTGGGTGGCTCAGTCAGTTAGGCGTCTGACTTGAGCTCAGGTCATGATCTTGCAGTCCATGAGTTTGAGCCCCACGTCAGGGTCTGTGCTGACAGCTCAGACCCTGAAGCCTGCATTAGATTCTATGTCTCCCTCCCTCTCTGCCCTCCCCTGTCCCCCCTCCCCCATTTATGCTCTTGCCTCTCTCTCTCTGAAATACAATAAACATTAAAAAAAAAAAGTAAAAAAAAAAAAGGATAAAGAATTGTATGAGAATGGAAAGAGATGATGTGTTTTTATTCCTAAGTTTTATGGTAAATTTGTCAAATCAGTAGAAAAAAAGATGAAATGCAAAAACCACCCGCACATTTGGCCCTCAGAATAGAAATTGGGAGAGCCCTGAAGGCTACAGACAAAAAGCAGCTCTTTCCGACCTGTCTTCTCAAGAGCTAAAAGTGGTACTCCGACATCCAACTTCCTGCGTTTTACTTTCGTCTCTTAAAACCCTTATGATCTCACCTATGCCTTAGAATCATATCTCTGAAATACTGGCAGGCTCTCAAATTTCATGCATTTAATTAGATCATGCATTTTTTAATGTTTCTTAACCCATTTTTGACTGATAACTGCTTATAATTTTTAAATTCATTTTTTTCCTAACTCTTTTAAAATGTGTTGTTGAAAATTTTAAATGGACACAAAAATAGAACAGGGCACTGCACCCCCATGTACTCATCCGCAAGACTTAACCACCAGCTGTGCCTTCGCGTTACCTGGGCTGTTCTTCCCCTGACGACTCCAGTTTTTTCCCTGAGAGCTTTTTTTTTTCTTTCTAAGTTTATTTATTTTGAGAGAGAGAGGCAGGGATGGGCAGAGAGAGAGAATCCCAAGCAGGCTCCGCACTGTTACCACAGAGCCTGACACCGGGCTTAAACTTAAAAACCATGAGATCATGGCCTGAGCTGAAACCAACTGAGCCACCCAGGCGCCCTCCCTTGGAGCTTTCTAAAGCAAATCCCAACCATTGTATATCGCCCAATAGTATTAACATTAGTTCCTTAATATCTAATATTCAGTCTGTGTTTAGTTTTCCCCTGTTGCTTCAAAACTGTTTTTTGACCACTGATATATTCAAATTAGGATCCAAAATAAAGTTCCACACAGTGCACATGATTGATTTGTCTCCATCTCACTAAATCTCTAACAGTTCATATTCCTTTTTATGTGCTTAACAAATGGGTCACTTGTCCTGTGTAATTGCTCATGTTCTGGACTCGGCTGCTTATTCCCTCCCAGTGTTGTTGAGCAGGTTCCTCTGTTCCCGTATTTCCTATAAAGGTGCAGTTCCACGTAGAGGCTTGATTAGATTCAGGTTCCGCTGATTTGCTGAGAAAGCGTCTCGGGTGATTCTGCACGTCTCTTGCGTCATATCAAGGGGAACAGGGCATCTGGCTGTCCCGCTGTGAGGAGTGAGCAGTGGCCCAGTGGCCTCAGCCTTATCTATCCCGTACGAAGTTCCCAGTCACCCTTTCACCTTCTGGTTTCAGCAGCGGTCAGGGACCCCTAACACCACCCTCCGGTTTGATGATTCACTGGACAGACTCATTGAATACTGTTGTAGTTACTATTTATTTCAGTGAAAGGATACAGATTTTTTAAATATTATTTTTTTTAATTTATTTTTGGGAGAGTGCAAGTGGGGGAGGGGCAGACAGAAGGTGACAGAGGATCCAAAGGGGGCTGTGCGCTGACAGGCTGACAGCACCAAGCCAGTGTGGGGCTCCAAATTATGAACCTCGAGATCATGACCTGAGCCAAAGTCAGACTCTCGACGGACTGAGCCGCCCATGTTCCCCAAATGTCTGTTTTTGAGAGACAGCATGCACATGCACACAAGTAGGGAAGGGACAGAGAGAGACGGACACAGAGAATCAGAAGCAGGCTCTGCTCTCACAGCCACACACTGTGGCCTCAGATTCACAAACTGCAAGATCATTACCTGAACCGAAGTCAGACGAGTAACCTACTGAGCCATCCACGTGCCCCTGACAGGATACAGATCGAAGTCGGCAGAGAGAAAAGGAACATGGGCAAAGTCCAGATGTGAGACTCTAGTGTCCTCCCTGTATCAACCATGTGCTTCTGATGCTCTGACATCCAGGGCCTTGCTCACCCTGCAGAGACTGCTCTGGGAAGGTAGCCAATTCCCAAAGATAGTCAAAGATTGAAACTGAGCCCCTCCAAGGGGCGCTGGGGTGGCACAGTCCGTAAAGTGTCCGACTTCAGCTCAGGTCATGATCTCGCAGCTTGTGAGTTCGAGCCCCACGTCAGTTCTGTGCTGACAGCTCAGAGCCTGAAGCCTGCTTCCGATTCTGTCTCCATCTCTCTCTGCCCCCTTCCCTACTCGCCCACTGTCTCTCTGTCTCTAATATAAATAATCATTAAAAAAAAAAAAAGAAAAAGAAAAAGAGAAGAAAAGAAACTAAGCCCTCCAGAGTTCATACCCCAGCCACCTGCTTTACAGGGCCCTCCCACTCGATCACACGCCCCCTGGCCTGATCACGCCAGGTCCAGGTCCCAGAAAGCCAGGGACAGCCCTTGTGCCCCAAAGACCACTGAAATGAGTCCAACTGGCCGATCCTGAGTCAGCGTACTCTGCCCCAGCCTTTCCTTCTCCGTTACAGTAATGGCTCCTGCGCACATGTCCCCACTCCCTCTGCCTCCTGACCAACCCGGTGCTTCTCCGTGCAACTCCTTGTGGCCTGGCACGTCCTCTCCTCCCACATTTTAAAACTGTCTCCCAGGGGAGTTGCACTTAATTCCCCCAGCAGTGGTGTGTGACAGTAGGGGCCAACTGTCGGTAAGCTTGGGTGCTGCTAACACGCTGCAGTGCACAGAGCAAACCCCATAACAAAGAGTTATCTGGCCCCAAATATCAGGAGTGCTGAGGCTGAGAAACCCGGATCGAGAGATTGTGTTTCAGGTCTCAGGAAACAATTCCTCCTGTGGTTATTGCTCCAAATCTATATACAGTTAACTTTGTTTTACTTTTCTTTTTTGGTGGTGGTGGCAGGTGGATTTAAAAAAAACAAACAAACTACGTAAGGGGCACCTGGATGGTTGGGTAAGTGGGTTAAGCGTCTGACTTCAGCTCAGGTCGTGATCTCATGGTTTGTCAGTTCAAGCGCTGCATTGAGCTCTCTGCTGTCAGCACGGAGCCCACTTTGGATCATCTGTCCCACTCTCTCTCTGCCCTGCTTGGGCTCTCTCTCTCTCTCTCTCAAAAATAAATAAGCATTTTTAAAAAACAGTAAAACATTTCTGTATTTTAAACTGTCGAAACAGGAGAAAGTCTTCAGAAGGGGCATTGTACAGGGAAGAGGGATTCTCCCAACATATTTTAGGCAGCTCTGCTTGTAATTCCAGAGAGTTGTCAAACAAAACGTCTTCTGAAATTTGGCCCTTGAGGGAAGTTCACATTCTAGCGTCGTTCCTTTGTTCTTGTTCACAAGTGG
The DNA here is from genome assembly GCF_006229205.1 of Suricata suricatta. NCBI lineage: Eukaryota > Metazoa > Chordata > Mammalia > Carnivora > Herpestidae > Suricata > Suricata suricatta. The sequence goes on from NC_043715.1 coordinate 11,071,748, forward strand.
ATTCTAATGTGTCTGTGTTTGCATAATTTTGAGTTCTCTTTCTTTAGAATTTTTAAAATGTGGCTTGACTTAAAGAATTGTGTCTGTATATTCCATGTAGTCACTTCTGCCGTAGAGCATGGAGTGAAATGCGGTGTTTTATGGAGTCAGCCAGTGCCAAGCATGAGCTCACTGTCTGGGGAAACGAGGTGGCCGCGGAGAAAATGACCCGCTCTGGCAGCCAGCACGGCTCGGAAGAGACGCAGGCCCGTCTGAGCTGGCCGTGGCCGTGGCTGCTGGGAAGCCGTCTCCGCCTGGCCCTTGGCAGTACTTGCTGGCTTTAAGACGATGTTGTGAGCTGTTGTGAGCAAGCCTTAGCCACAGTTTTCCGTTTCTAAGACCCTATTCTCTTGCTAGCTAGTTAAGTGGTGAAGGACAACGCTAACATCTTCAACTACCACTGTCCTCTTGTGATGCCGCGTGGGGAAGCCAGATGGGCTGGTGAGATGACGCCCAGTGCAGCAGGAGGGTCCCCCAAACCAGGGAGTGGCTTCACAGTAGGAAGACGTGCGTGTGTGCTCACTTTCAAGGGCCCAAGCAGGTCTTCCCACGGAAACAAAGGCAGCTATCCTGAAGAAGAGGTGCGATACAGAAACAGCCAAGGAAGCAGATACTTTGAAGAAAAACTTTATTTTCCAGAAAGTTCTTTTTGTCCCACATACTGAGGAATTGTAGATGGCCTTCACATCTCTCAAACATCAATCCCTTTAAACCTAAACGCACTGGGGTTAAGACTGACTTCCTGGAAGGCCAGGATCCAAAACAAGCCTTAAGTAGTACTCGTGGTCCAACAGGAGGAGGAAGACGTGCAAACGCACTTCAGGGCCGCCGGCAGAGTTGCATGCATTCAATTTTTCTTAAAACTGGAGCCCCAAAAGTAATCAAGGGGGACAGAAATCAAAGAGTGGTTGTTGCCTGGTAGGGGAAGATGGGGATGGGAGTTGAGGGGGAAAACGTCTAAGGGGACTTTCTGGGATTATGGGAATAATCTGTTTGGATTGAAGTGCTGATTACATGGGTGTAAACATTTGTGAACATGTGTTAAACTCTACACGTAAAGTCTGCTCTGTGCATTTTAATATGTGTAATTATACCTCAACTTAAAAAGGTAAAAAAAAAAAAAAACCCAAAACCTAGTCCTGTTATTTGCTAGAGTAGAATAAACTTTGATCTGGATATTTAAGTAATTACGTTCTTTTTTTTTTCATTTTTTAATGTGTTTTTAGAAGTTTATTTATTTTGAGAGAGAGAGTGGGTGTGCACATGACAGGGAAGGGCAGGGGCAGAGCGAGAAGGAGAGAGCGAGAATCTCGACGCCGGGCTCGAACTCACACACTGTGTGATCATGACCCGAGCTGAAGTCAGAGTCACTTAACCAAGTAATTACGTTTTAGTACCAACTCTACCATTACTTCTGTGTGGATGTGGGGAAAATATTTAATCTCTGACTTCTCACTTATCACCTGTTGTACCAAATGGGGTCCCAGCAATTAGTATGCTCAGTTTTTTCAAATATGAGTTAGGATTTCTCCTAAAAATTCTTAATGTGGTCAATAATGCAAAGAGAAGTTTTCTCCAGGAAACTGAGCCCATTGGCACTTTGAGATACATATGGCCTCAGTCATGTTAGTAACCAGAGAGGGATGGAAATAATTCATGTCTTCACCTAGTAACTTGGGTTCTGAATTTGGGTGTGGATTTTTTGTCTCGTCTACTCATGAGCCAGCAGGGGTAGGAACCAGCTTTTAGAACTAAGTGCATTCAGCACTGCTTTTCAATCTCCAAATTCAGCAAAATGTCTTAATAGGAAAAAGGCAAAGACGGAGTCACTCCAAGTGGGGACCCAGGCTGCCAAATGTCGGTCTCAAGCACATGCTCCCTGAACTTGGGCTTGGCTCCAAAAGGAGAAGAGCTCACAATGGAAACAGTGATGGCTGTTTGCTCAGGCAGCCAAGAGAATGAAAAGCGCATTGAAACCCAGCAGTGTCTCCGCGGGGAGAGGTACGGTGGGCCCCTGGGTGGTGAAACCAACCTGACAACAGAGCAGGATAACACGGCCCGTTCCCGGCAGCCTCCTCCAGTTCGACAACAAGACCTTTCTGTGCAAGCTCAGGAAATCTCTGAGAAGTTGTACCACGGGAACCCAAGCCTGGCTCAGCAGTGGGTGCACGCTCAATCCAGGTCACCCCTGTTCTGATTGAATCGATGCTGTTATTTGAGAGACAAGAGCTCCCCTCGATGTATATTCCCTCATCCCTGCCAAGACTCCACCGGATTCCTTTTTTATTGCTACTCCTTGTGGACTGTTTTGATCTCCAGCGAGTCCCTTTGCAGCTGGGTTTTGTATGTGTGTGTGTAACTTTTTTATTTCCTTAAGCAATCTCTAGGACCAACGTGGAGCTCCAACTCATGACCCCAAGATCCAGAGTCATGTGCTCCACCAACGGAGCCAGCCCGGCGCCCCTCCGCTGATGTTGCCACGCTGTACCTTTTGTTCTTTGTTTATCCTGTGCCACTGTGAGGGGCCCTCTGTCCTGGCCCAGCAGTAACTGCCCGCCGAGACACCAGCTGGCCCCGGGAGAAACAAGGCTTCGCGGCGACAGAGTGGCCCACTCCAGACGACAGCTTTCAGCCGCCTGTGTGGACACAGGTGGACCAGGCCGCGCATGCCACCTCGTTGAAGATGAGGGCCAACATGGGTTGGTCTGTTGCTTGCATACACTTTGGAGGAATTCTGTTCTAAAATGAAGGATGGTGGGGCGCCTGAGTGGTTCAGTCGATTAAGCATCAGACTCTTGGTTTTGGCTCCGGGCATGACCTCAAGCTTCCTGAGTTTGAGCCTCTGCTGACAGTGCAAAGCCTGCCTGGGATTCTCTCTCCCTCTCCTTCTCTCTGCCCCTCTCCTGCCCGTGCTGCCTCTGTCTCTCTCAAAATAAACTTTAATTCGTTAATTAAAGGATGGTGGATAAACTATGGTGCAATGGTTGCAAACCCAAATATTTCCAGCAGTAGGAAACTTTCTAAAGACAGTGGGTGACGTCGGCTGAGAAGTGTATTCCTTGTCCAGTGAGGCACCATTATTTTGTTCCAGGTGATTGTTGTCAGATGTTCAGAATTTTTTCAGGAGAAGCAAGAAAATTGGATGTTTACTTTTATGTCTGGGGACCACATAGAGACAGGCCTTAAGTGCGTGTCCTCTGACGTAGCAGGACAAGGATGGGCTGTGGCCAGAGACCGGACTTTGAACTGCGCCTCCAGCAGGTGCTGGCTGTGTGATCTTGGATTGGTCAGTACATCCTCATAGTGTCACTGTCCTCCTCTTTGAAGCGATGGCAATGTCGCCCCCAGCAACAGGGTCTCGGAGATAAGGTGAGATCTTGTAGAACACAGCCATGAAGAGGGCTGCCTATGAGGCACACGGGAAACTCCAGCCTTGGTATTTCAGCTCACAAGTGACTCTTCAGTTTGCGAATCCTTATTGCCAGAGCCTTTGCTAATGAACACAAGAGACTGTCCTTAGGAGGAGCCTGCTGGGCACATGTTTGCGGAGCCTCTTGCTGCACACCAGGCGCGCGCATTTGCCTGCATGGACCATCTCCACTCCACATCGAGAGGCAGCGGCCTCTCCCAGCTGCCAAGGGGGCGAGGAAGCAAAGCTGTTGCTCACGGAGGTATCTATAGATCCTCCCACTGACTGAGGCTTTGCCTCCCTGATGTCAACCACCAGGACTGGGTTTTTTCTCCCTAAGGAAATAAAGATGAAAAGGGGAACAAATTGCACTTTTTAAAGCATCCTGGCATTTGGTCTAATGAAGAGCAAGCCTTCTGAGAATAAGAAAATTGATATTGCCTCCTTCCAAATTCTCCTTGGAGATCCTTGGAGCACCTTTGGGACTGGTGCCTGGGTGCCCCACACTGCCCGTGCCCTCCATGCGGCTGTGTGTTTTAGCCACTGCTGCAAAATTAAGATGCATTAGTGCCTGTCACGTGGGCCCTCGGCCCCAGCTCAGCCAGCCCCATATGCCTTCTGAACACCATCAGCACGCCAGGCGTGATGCTGTGCGCCGGAGGTACAGGGATGGGGACAGCCCTCTTGTTCCTCCATGACTGATAGGGAAGACGGGCAGGTGCCTTCACGGTGGAACAGCGCAGCGTGAGGGTGGCTGTGATAGAGACCTAATCCCAGTTGGGAGAGGGGCTCAAGGCAGAAGGTAGGACCACGTGTTAGCAGGCAAAGAGAAATGGTGGCACCTGTGGGACAGTTTGAGGGAAGATCTGAGGCCCAATCACCACATACAAAGGCCAGCAAGGAGAGCAGGGCACAGCTGGGCTGGTGGAGTGTGGAGCCACGGTGGCACTTGGAGCACGTCAGGGGGGACTGTGGCTTTCTCCTGAGGACCCAGCACTGCAGGGATGATGAGAAAAGGGTGCTGGGAGGAAGTAGCATTTTACAAAGATCGCTCTCCTCCGTGCAGGGAGGCTAGAATGGCAGGGGCAGGGATGGTGGCGGGGGAGGCCACGGCTGGGGGGTTACTGCAGTACTTAAAAGAGAAATGAAGCCCAGACAGGAATGGCGTTAGGAGCCAACAAGAGAGGAGAGGCTAGTGGGAGGACCTACATGAGAAATACACAGCAGCCAGGGAGGCTGACTGGCTGCTTGCAGGTAGGGGATGAGGAGGAGGGAGGCATGAGGATGCTCCCAGGTTACTGCTGGTGACGGGATGGAATATGGTGTCGTATATCAGGGAAGAGGACCCAGGAAGAGGGGCTGCAAGCCAAGGACGATGAGCTCAGTGTCAGAGTACTACCTTGGCATAAGGACCAGGGGCGGGCACTTGCAGGCTCAGGAGAGAGAGATGGACTGCAGATAGAGACGTGGGGCCATCTGTTTCTAGGAAATCTTTGACGATACGAGTTAAGGTAAAGTCAGAGAAAGTGTGGGTGGGATGAGAAGAAACGGGCCTGAACCCTGGAGGGGATGGAGAGCTCAGGAGAAAGCGGAGCAGTGCAGAAAAGAGTGTGACCAGCTAGTTAGGACCAATCAGGAGCTTCAAGGGGAATAATTTCCTCCCCCACTGGGGGACAAGGTTATTTTTGGCATCCTCGGCAAGTGCAGGGTCAGGGGACACGAGCCAGCCTCTCGTGGGCTGAGGAGGGAAGGGGAAGTGAGAGATGGAGGCCCCCATCTGCTCTTCCCTGAAAAGGACCCGGTCTCTCTTCTTGTTGATGTAACTTAGAAACAAAAAGTTACGAAATACTTCAAACCTAACAATAAAAAGAGTAACATCACACAATCAGTGGTAAACATCTTGCTGTATTTGCTTCATGTTTTTATTTTGTGGAGAAATAAAATAGGACCAGTTGTATTTGAGACCCCACGTTCACCTCCTGCCTCCCTGAGGCTGTTCCCTCCATTAGGTAGTCACCCTCCTTAGTTCCATTACAGAAGTCTGCATCTGTAAGTAATACATAACAATTATTTCACGTTTTTAAATTTTACAGAGATGATATCATGCTTCTCTCCTTCATCAGCACCATTTCAGAGATCTGTTCACACTGACACGTGTGGCTGCAGTGCGTTCACTTTACTGCTGTTGTCGCTCCCTTTATAGCCTCTCCCTTATCCCCGTTGATCACCGTTATACATGGGTGGGGATGTTTCTAGGCTATATACCTAGACATGGAATTTGCTAGGTCACGGGTTATCTGCATTTCTGATTTCACTGGATATTGTGAAATTGCTTTCCAGTGTGATGGTACCAGTTTACTTCTCATACACAGAAGCAGTGTATGAGAAGTACAGGTGTTTCACATCCAACCCACCATTTTTATATGTTGTAACGTAACTTGGCCAATTTGAGGAGCGTGCAGTGACACCCCTAGTTTGCTTTCCTTTGCATTTTCACAGTGCCACCAACCACATAGTGTAAGATTGTATCTTTTAGTAGAGAGCTTGTGCACTGCACAACTCTAGGGGGCACTGTTCAACCTGTAATCTTTGTGAAAAGCACAGTCTAGAGTTGGTGCAATGTGCCACAGATACAGTGGCCTTGAGTAAAGTTAAGGATTTTCTGTTGTTCTCCTTTGCCCGTTGTTCTAATTGGGCTGTTATAGCTTATTAATTGGAAGTTTTTTATTTATTCTGGATGTGAAGTTTTTAAAATTTATATCTGTTGCAAATGTGATCACGCTGTGGCTCCTATTCTGTTATAGTACATTTTTTCTTGTACTAAAGTCATTTTTTAATTAAAAATTTTAATGTACCTAAAGTTATCAATTTTTCCCTTTTTCATTTGTATTTTTGTATCTTGACTAAGAACTTCCTCCCTAGTCCAAGCTCATAGATCTTCTAAATTTTCTTAAGTTTTGGTTTTCCACATTTAGATCTTTAATTACTCTTAAAGTTATTTTTTGCATGACATAATATGGGGATTTTTTTCTTGTATTTACTTATTTAATTAATCTCTGTCTACACCCAATATGAGGCTTGAATTCACATATCCAAGATCAAGAGTTGCATACTCTTCCAACTGAGACAGCCAGGTGCCAGGATCCATTTTTTTCCATATAGAGCTAATTTAGAATCTAACTAATCCATCATTTTCCCTTTGATTTTCATGCCATCGTTGTTATATATATTTTTTTAAGTTTATTTATTTCATTAGGAGAGACAGAGAAAGTCTGAGTGGGGAAGGGGCAGAGAGACAGGAGCAAGCCAGAATCCCAAATAGGCTCCATATCATCAGCACTGAGCCCGACATGGGGCTCAAACCCATGAACCATGAGAGCATGACCTGACCCAAAGTCGGATGCTTAGCTGACTAGGCCCCCATCATTGTTATATTTTAAACACAGGTCTGTTTCTGGGTGTCTGTTGTGTCCCCTGGTTTATCTGTCTGTCTCTGTTGCCATATGGTGCAGTCTTCATGACTTACCTCCTGCTAAGGTAAGTCCCCCACCTTGTTTTTCGTATCACTTGTTGGTTATTCTTGGCCTTTTGCTCTTCTAGGTGGATTTAGCATCAGTTGTCAGATTCCGCAGAAAACAAACAAAACTGGTTCGGATTTTTATTGGAATTGTATCATAAGCTAATCTGGGGCTATACACGTCTTTACAATACTGGGTGTTCTCATCCTCAGATATGGTATATTAGTGTATCTCTCCTTTTGTGTCCTTCAATGATGTGTTGTCATTTTCATATCACATTAAATTTATTCCTTTGCACTTATCGATCTTTGCTCCTATTGAGAATGAGATCTTTTTTTCCCTATTATATTCTCTAATTGCTTATAGCTGGTAATGTAGAAACAGCATCCCTATTTGTTACTCATCTGGTATCCAGCAACCATGCTGAACTTTGTTCTAAGTTCTACAGATTCTCTTGGATTTTTCTGTCTGTACTATCGCTGTCTACCTTTAAGAACAGTTTAGTCTTCCTTTCTGATTTTTATGCCTCTCATTTACTTTTCCTCTCTTACTGTGTTGGTTTTGTGCCATGACAATGTTGAGTGGAAGCAGAGTACTGATAGCAGTCTTTCTGAACAGCTTTAATTGAGAGTATGGAGATAAAGTTCACATGCCATAAAGTGCACTCTTCAGACTTCACCGTACCATTTATATTTGTTGATTGGTTCTTCATTTCTCTACTGATTTGTCAGGCCACCTCTGACATAACGTTTTATATACAGATTTCTGGGTTCTGTTCCATTAGTGTATGTGTCTATCCCAGTATCAGTACGTATCATATTCGCTTATTTACCATAGCTTTAAATATTTGCTGGAGGGGCGCCCTGGCGGATCAGTTGGTTAAGCATCTGGCTCTTGATTTCAGCTCAGGTCATGATCTCACCATTTATGAGTTTGAGCCTTGTACTGCCAGTGCAGAGCCCTCTTGGGATTCTCTCTCACCTTCTCTCTCTCTCCCTCTCTCTCTCTCTCTCTCTCTCTCTCTCTCTCTCTCTGCCTCACCAGAGCGTGTGTGTGTGTGTGCACTCTCTCTCTCTCAAAATAAGCATTTAAAACATAGTAATAGTCATTTTAATTGTAGATTTGATATGGGTTCCCTTTACCAAGTTGAAGAAGTGCCCTTCTGCTCTTAATTTGCTGAGGTTTTTTTTTTTTAATTATGAATGGATTTTGAGTTATTCTGGTATTTTTTCTTCGTCTATGAAATGATCATATATTTTTTCTCCTTCAATTAATTTGGTGTATTTTTTAAAGCCTATTTATTATTTTAAGAGAGATAGGGGTGCCTCAGTGGCTCAGTTGGTTAAGTGTCTGACTTTGGCTCAGGTCATGATCTCACGGTTTTTAGTTCAAGCCCCACATCAGGCTCTGTGCTGACAGTTCAGAGCCTGGACCCTGCTTCAGATTCTGTCTCCCTTTCTCTCTATCCCTCCCTCACTCGTGCTCTCTCTCTCTTTCTTGCTCTCAAAAATAAACAGGGGCACCTGAGTAGCTCAGTCTGTTAAACATCTGCACTTGGTTGTGGCTCAGGTCATGATCTCCTGGTTTCATAAGTTGAAGCCCTGCATTGGGCTCTGTGGAGCACAGAGCCTGCTTGGGATTCTGGGATTCTGGGACTCCCCCTCTCTCTGCCCCTCCCCTGCTTGCTGTCTCTCTGTCTCTCTGTGTCTCAAAATAAAGAAACTTTAAAAATTTTTATTAAACATTTTTTAAAACCTTAAGAAAAAAAAAAAGAGTGAGCGAGGATGCATCCAAGTGGGGAAGAGACAGAGGGAGGGACAGAGAGTGAGAGAGAGAGAATCCCAAGCAGGCTCTGCACTGACAGCAAAGAGCCCAGGGACAGGGGGCTAGATCCCACCAACAGTGAGATCATGACCTTGACCCAAAATCAAGAGTCAGATGCTTAACTGACTGAGCTAACCAGGTGCCCCGGTTTGGAATATTTTATTCATAGACATAATGATGGACTGTAGAACCCATTGGTGAGCTAGGCTCTACCTGGCCATGACTGTTTTAGTACACTACTAAATTTTACTTGCTAGTATTCTATTTAGGATTTTTCTGTTGATAAATGAGATAGATCTGTAATTTTTCTCTTACAAAATTTTGGACATTGAGATTTTAATTCTCAAAATGAATTTGTGATTATTCCCTTTTTCTAATCTCTGCAAGTTTAAGAAAGGGTTAAGGATTCTTTACATAGTTTGATAAAATTCATCTGTAAAATCTTGCTAGTGTCTTTTAAGGACTACAGTTGGGTCAAACTAGATGCTATTTCTTGTAACTTTTCAAACCTTCATTCAGATGCTACATTTTAAAGGCAAGATTGACAATTCCATTTTTTACTAGTATTACAAAGAAGGCTGCTTTCTTCTATAGTTTTATATATAATAGCTACCCCTTCCTCTGTTCCAAGAATATTTTCTAATATTGCTTTGTAATTATTGATTTATGTATAGATTGATTTATGTATAGGTTTATCCCCATACTGTAAGTTCCTGAAAGATGGGATAATGTTTTATTTCTATTTGTGCCTCAGTGTCCAGCAGTGTGAGGCACACTGTAAATGGGGGCAGGGAGGGAAGCATCATGAAATGATGTCACAACGCCAACTCTGTCTTCCTCTTGAATCTGAAGTTTTAAATCTCACTAGCTCTGTCACTTGATAGCAGTGTGGCTGTGAGAATTACACTACCTGTCTCATAAGTGTTTTTTGTAGACTAACCACAATAGTGTATGTAAATCATCTGGTATCCAGTGGGTGTTCAATCAAAGTTATGTTACTTTTTTTTAGATTAAGAAATATCTTTTTGTAATAGTTTATTGCCAAGTTGGTTTCCATATAACACCCAGTGCTTTTCCCCACAAGTGCCCTCCTCCATGACCATCACCCCCTTCCCTCTTCCCCCTTAGCCCTCAGTTTGTTTTCAGTATTCAATAGTCTCCCATGATTTGCCTCCCTCTCTCTCTCTAACTCTTTTTCCCCCCTTTCCCTTTCCCATGGTCCCGTTAGGTTACTCCTGTTAGACCTATGAGTGAAAACATGGTATCTGTCCTTCTCCGCCTGACTTATTTCACTTTGCATGACACCCTCGAGGTCCATCCACTTTGCTACAAATGGCCAGATTTCATTCTTCCTCATTGCCATGTAATACTCCATTGTATATATAGTCCACATCTTCTTGATCCACTCATCGATTGGTGGACATTTAGGCTCTTTCCATGATTTGGCTAATGTTGAAAGTGCTATGAACATTGGGGTACATGTGCCCCTGTGCATCAGCACTTCTGTATCCCTTGGGTAGATCCCCAGCAGTGCTCTTGCTGGGTCATAGGGGAGTTCTATGGATAGTTTTTTGAGGAACCTCCACACTGTTTTCCAGAGTGGCGGTACCCATTTCCATTCCCACCAACCGTGTAGGAGGGTGCCTGTTTCTCCACATCCTCGCCAGCATCTATAGTCTCTTGATGTGTTCATTTTAGCCACTCTGACTGGCGTGAGGTGGTATCTCAGTGTGGCTTTGATTTGTATTTCCCTGATGATGAGTGACTCTGAGGATCATTTCATGTGCCTATTGGCCATCTGGATGTCCTCTTTGGAGAAGTGTCTATTCACGTCTTCTGTCCATTTCATCACTGGATTATTCA
>NC_043715.1:11082500-11122644 GCF_006229205.1 Suricata suricatta
GTCAAGGAGGCTATTCCCTGCTTTCTCCTGTAGGGTTTTTATGGTTTCCTGTCTCACATTCAGGTCCTTCATCCATTTTGAGTTTATTTTTGTGTATGGTGTAAGAAAGTGGTCTAGTTTCATTCCTTGGCATGTTGCTGTCCAGTTCTCCCAGCACCACCTGTTAAAGAGGCTGTCTTTTGTCCATTGGATATCTTTTTAAGTAATTTCTATGCCCAACGTAAGGTTCAAACTCACAACCCGAGATCAAGAGTCGCATGCCCTACCAACTGAGCTAGCCAGGCACCCCTATAATTTACTTTTAATTTTATTTTAAAATTTTGCGGGGAGGATGCCTGAGTGGCTTAGTTGGCTAAGCAACCAACTTCGGCTCAAGTCATGATCTCGTGGTTTGTGGGCTTGAGCCCACATCTGGCTCTGGGCTGACAGCTCAGAGCCTGGAGCCTGCTTCAGATTCTCTGTCTCCCTCTCTCTCTCTGCCCTCCCCTGTTCATACTCTGTCTCTCAAAAATAAATAAATGTTAAAAAAATTTTAAATTAAATTTAAAAAATATTTTTAACGTTTATTTTTGAGAGAAAGAACAGAAGCAGGTAAGGGCCAGAGAGAGAGGAAGACACAGAATCCGAAGCAGGCTCCAGGTTCTGAGCTAATCAGCACAGAGCCCGACATGGGGCTTGAACCCATGAACTGCGAGATCATGACCTGATCCAAAGTGTGACACTTAACTGACTGAGCCCCCCAGGTGCCCCAAATTACTTTTAGTTTTAAAAGAAAGAAAAACACAGCTGACTTAGGGACACTTGCTTTTTGATTTTCCTCTACTACTTCTGTTCATTTGTGGGTCTGTGGTTGTGAAACAGAAACAGGTCAAAATGCCTTTGGCAAGCTATTCCTCCTCCACTGCTCGGTTCATATGGTTCAGGAGGGTCTTACCACTCCTTCCTATGGGTCCCTGCCTCAGGCAGGGATGGGCGGGAGGCTATCTGGTAATTCAGGTGAGGCCAGAATTCTCCTGGGAACGTTTGACATTGTCCTCAGAAGAAATGCTCTCCCACTGGACTTGCAAAGCTGACAGGGCCACTCTGCCATGACATGAGAGGAATCTGCCTGAGAATGAAGTCAACACAGAGGGAAACAAAACCGAAAGTGTTTCGATGTTATCATTTCATCTCTGGCTCAAACTATATCTGAAGCCAATGAACCCTCCCTGTACAATAACTGAAATAATAAATTGCCTTTTTGGAGCTTAAGCTAGTCTGAGTGTATATCACTGCAAACAAGATTCCTTGTAACACAGAACTTGTTCCTTCCTTTTTCCTTGCCCACTGAGGTTGGTTTCTCCTTGCTTCTAGTTTAAAACTATCAGCAAAGAGACCGCAGATTTTATTGGGTCAGGTTTCGGAAAGACCAACATGATGCTTAATGACAAGTGTTCCTTCGATCCCGCCTGGGGAGCTGAGATCAGGAGAGAGCTTCGATGGGCTGCTTCTGTAACCTGGTGAAGTGCGCTTCCCCTACAGAAAGGTTAAGGCAGTCATTCTGACTACATGTTCCCAGATCGTGGGCTGGTACCCTGCTGCTTTATTCTGATTATCTGTGTAGGGCTCTAGCCTCCAACACAGTCAATCTAAGGAAGATGTGGGAAAGTAACGAGGTGTTCCTCTTAGATGCATGTGTGTTGTGGCAAATCTCCACATTTAGACTAATTTGTGAGAAACCATGACATGGGAAGTCTGATTGTGACTTTTAGGAAGAAGGCACTGGAGAGCAGCCCCAGGACAAGAGCAGGTACATCTAACAGTACATCACGGCGTAGGGTTATTGTCCCAATGATAGTGCGATAGTGAAAGCCTGTGAACAACCATGTAATGAGGGTGTATCACACAGCGCCATACTCTTTGGCTATAAAAATGAACAAAAGGGCTCCCTCCGAACTGATATGGAAACACCACCAGGATATATTGTTGAATGAAAAAAACAATGTACGTAAATACATATGGTTTCTTTCGTAGAAGACAAGAAAGACATACATTCATATTTCAAAAATAAGAAACAAGAAGTAAAAGTATTTTCCCACAAGGCGGAAGGTTAGGGACTGAGAAAATAGTTGTGGGAGGAGGACTTCTCAATGTCTACCTTCCTAGAGTTTTTCAAAGCTGAACCATGTGGATATATTAACCATTAAAAAAAAAAAGGCCCCTCTTATGACACAGACCGCTGCTTCCTGTCCCAGGCTGTGCTCTGGGCCCCGAAAGCCTCCTGCTGGCCCAGCAGACCCAGGGCTACTGCTCTGGCCCCTCTGGAAGAAGCAAATAAAGGACATGGTCACACTGCAATGCCTTTATAAGAGGAAGTTTTATTGTTAATTATTTACCTTAATATTTTCAGAAAGAGGAACAGATTAGCTCAGTCCAACATGATTGGCAGTTGGCAAAATCTAGTGAAGCAACTGTTTTGATTGCTAAGGATTTAATTTGGGTGCTTTTAATACTTAGCCATCTTTAACACTTCAAACATAATCCAAAAGAAATGCATCATCTCCCTCCCTTTCACTTTAATACCCCACCTACCTCATTTTAATATGGAAATATCTTCATTAAATATGATCCCCAAAGGAACAAGTTCCCTGGAGTAGAGCCGTGAGGACAGTGCACAAGAAGGAAAACTCAAAATAAAACTCTGTATGATAATTTACTAGTCTAAGGAAACAAAACCTTCCAATATATTAAGAAATAAATCCAGTTACAAATGCACTAATAGGTCTATGTGAAGAGGTCTGGTAACTGAAAACAGCCGACTATTTACAAGATACACAAGCAGGAACAGTGCACCTAGCCCAGCATTGGCCCTCAGAAGCCAAAAGTGTTCTCTCCACTGTAGGCCACATACAAGAATCCATCTTCATCTTTTTCCTTCTCGTAAAGCTGTCCCATAGTTAGGCTTGAAAGAGAAAAACAAAAAACAACATTGAAAATTGGGTTTGGTCATTGAGTCTAGGTGCTGGGAGAAAGTCAGGTTTTGAGGATAAGGGACTTGACTACTAAAACCGGGTGCCTGAGTGGCTCCGTCAGCTAAGCATCCAACTTTGGCTCGGGTCATGATCTCACGGTTCATGGGTTCGAGCCCCATGGTGGGCTCTGTGCTGACAGCTCGGAGCCTGGATCCTATTTCGGATCCTGTATCTCCCTCCCTCTCCTCCCCAACTCGCACGTGCTTGCTCACTCTCTCAAAGATAAACATTAAAACATTACAGGGGTGATGGTCATGGAGGGGGGCACTTGTGGGGAGAAGCGCTGGGTGTTATATGGAAACCAGTCTGACTAAACTATTACAAAAAAAATTTTTAAATTTTTAAAATAAAAACTAGCTGCTCTACTGTACTTTCGGTGGTAGACAAGAAAAGTAATTCCGATCTCAGCACTGCTGTCTGCCAACACTCCAGCTTTACAGAAGGGAAATGGAGCCAGGAAAAATTAGGCCTCTGGCAATCAGTAGACAAGACTAGACTCAAATCTCCAACCTCCTGCCCTGAGGCAAGGCCATTTAACCCCCCCTCACATCAAGTTATTCCCTCAGAGGCCGGCTCTGGTTAGTACTCGAATGCTTTCTGGACTCCAAGGGCAAAACAAAACACTAAGCAAAATGCGGAGCCCCAGCAGCCCATCCCGGTGCGGCTGGGGGCCAAGGTGAGGAAGCGTGTATGGAGCGTGCTTCTCCTTCAGGCTTACTTGTAGGTTTATCATTTGTACCTAACAGGTTAAGTACAAGTGGGTTCATTCTTATAGAAGCCTCCCGACCAAATACCCTGTGTCCCAGAGATCAGTATCAGTGCCATCGAAGAGAAGTTATTTTCCTCACACATAATGCAGAAAGTTCTCAGATTGTATCTGGAATCCAAAGAAACTCAGCCCAACCTTCCTAAGAACCCTCCAGAAATAGATACTGTTTAACCATGTGTGGGTAGGCAAGCTGGTTTTCCCTAAGCCATAAAACAGACTGCGGTACAGGCGACATAATCTAGCTCTCTGCCGTGAAACGGAGCTGTACTGGCTCCAGGGTAAGACTAGTAACACAGGGAACCCCGGGCGTGCTCTGGCCACGTGACTGCACAAGGCGACACAAGCAGGAGGCACAGATGCGTGCTAAACATCTGTGTGACCACACATACAGGCTGAGAGCCAGCTGAAGATATCAGAGGTCACTAGCTGGACAAGGACTCAGTAAAACTGGGGCGGGTGCAGGGGAATGGATGGAGGGGTCCAAGGCCTCAAAACGGTGAAACAATCAGAGGCCCCCCCCCTCCCGCTGCTGTGTTCCTAGCAGGCCTCGTGGGACCTCCATAGAAACGGGTCCAGGCCACATCTGTAAAGAGGGAGTTTTTTCCTTTTCTCTTCTTCATGCCCATTGCAAGGTCAGCCCGGTTGGCTCTGTGGGCAGATGAGAATTCTTAAGTAACAGCATGGGAGTGGTTGAGTATGAATGCCAATGACCTGTCACCAGCACCTGGTAAACAGTGCTCTGTGAGCAGCTCCTAACCCAGCACCCGGATGACGACTTCCTGGAATGGTCCTGCCCACTAGCGCTGTTTCTGCTGTGGCAGAAACGTCCTGTATTTTTGCTGTCCCGTACAGTAGCCACTGGCTACATTCAGCACCTGAAATAAGGCTCATCTGAATTGGGATGTGCTCTAAGTGTAAAACCTACACACGATTTCAAGACCTAGTATGAAAGAAAGGATGTAAAATCTCAATTTTTATTACATGTTGAAATGACATTTCAGATGTACTGGATAAATAATTAAAATTAATTTCATCTGTTTCTCCTTAAATGGACTAGAACATTTTAAATTACATTTGTAATTTACTTTGTACACGCCACTCCTCGACAGCACTGCCCTGGGAACACGTGAGGACCTGAGGGATGGTGAGGAGGGGGAGGAACCCCCTCAGGGAGACCCCTAGAGTGGTGGGTCTCAACCTTGGCTCCACAACAGAATCGCTGGGGAGCTTTAAAACATCTCCATGCCCAAGCCCCCCCCCCTCAGACCAACAGAATCTCTGGAGGTAGGAGCCAGGCATCAGTGTGTTGTAAAATGCCCAAGATGATTCCAGGCGCAGCTAGGCTGAGAACTGGCCTCTCTGCCAGAGGCAGACAGCTGCTGGTCTTTGCTTGCTTGAGATGCTCGCTCTAAGAGCCGTGTGACCTGGAAGCGGAGTGAGGACAGGCAGACATGCCGCCGAGTCTCTCAGGAAGACTCTCACCCAGGTCCTGGGAAGGCCCAAGAACCCTCCCTGGAATGAGGCTGCAGGGAAAACAAGCTGGAGCTATTGCCACAACTCAGCCCCACTTCGTCCTAGTACCCAGGACGCCCGAGACGAGCACCTGTCCTCCTCTCTCCCCGCGGCCAGTGCCAGAGGGATTCAGAGGCAGAGGTAAAAGACACTGCAATTCAAAGGCAGCCACCCTTGATGCCAATGTCAAGCCTGGCTCCGTCTGAAGACTAAGTGCACTCTTTTCCTAGCAAGTTGGCAGTCCTAGTGCAATGACTCCAAATCCCACTGCTGAGTTAGAAATACTCAACACGCTCATGAATACTGGCGACCAACCCCGCACTCGGCCTGCCGTGACCAGCGACCACCGGAGCCGCTGCTGTCTGAGGCAGACTCTGAGACTCTGAACATGGAGGCCCATCCTCACGTGGCTCTCGTTCCTTCCTGGCTTTAGATTCCATCGTCTTCTAAGTAAAACCTGCATTTATCAACCTGTGTAACCACTGCCTCAGCAGCTGCAGAGGGTTATCGTAAAACTCCTAATTATAATAGCACTTATGTGACAAGCACTGTTCCAAGTGTGTTTATATTAGCTCTTTTTATTGTCACAATAATCTTATGGGGCAGCATAAGCTTAGAGATAATAATAAAAGTGAGCCCCAGAGAAGTTAAGTGACTCACGCCAGGTCACAGAGCCAGGACACTGTCTTACCACTGAGCTGGGCCGCCTCCGAGGGAGCCCACAGATCTGTTCCACGGGCCGAACGGCAGCAGCCTGCAGCTCCGGCAGAGCTCTGAGAACAGCGCTTCTCTCGCACGCAAACGCGCACGCGCAATCACTCACACTCTGGGTCAAGTGCCCATCTGGACTCAGAAGGTCAGAGTAGGGCCTGTAGCGCTTCCCAGGTAAGACCGCCACTGCCACCCTCTGAGTCACACAGAGCTCTCTCCTTCAGATCCTGTAAGGTGACAACTGTTGCCTAATGACTGTAAGAGTCTCTCCCTGTCCTCCTTTTCTGTATGGAAACTTTATTTAGTTGGCAGCAGCACTGGGTCCTTATACTCAGGCCACCACTTGGGCAGGAACCTGGAACGTGACGAAACTCAACACTGGGAGCTGAACGCTCCAGTCAGCAGCCTGTGAGCGAATGCCGGGTTTCGAGAGATCACTGAGTGCCATGAAAGAAGACAGACACATCTGTACGATATGATTTCAAAATAGCATTTATGGGATCAGGCGACCCACATACAAAGTCAGAATAATTAGGCCTGAAGCCCCAGAAAGTTAGGACACAAGCAGTTTAAATTTTAAGTCCATTAAACAAAAAGTTAAATGGAAGGCAGGGGGATAAAACAGCAGGCGGCTGACACATCCGTTTAGGACAAGTTCCAGAAGCCTCTGAGAAGATGCGCTTCCCTCTCAGAGATCACGGAGCCCAAGCCACACAGCACTGGGCAGGCCGCTGCCAGAATCCCCAGAGGATCCTCACACGCATGCGCCTGTCAGGCTAAGCTGCACAGACTTGCTGAGTGGCCTGATCACTTATGAGCAACACTGCAACTCCAAGGCCTCCTGCCGAAGTCACTGGCTGGGGAAGACACCTACAGATGACCTCCAGTCCCTGACACTAAAGCACAGCGCTGTGGCATCAGCTATTACACACAGGCACTCATCCCGGAAGGCTGCCGCTGAGTACCAGGAGCGCTGTCGCCTTCCAAACTCTTGAGGCTAACAAGGAGAGAAATGGGAAAAGCCAACAGCAGATTGTAAGCCACGAAGCCAATCTAAGGTGTGATGGGACCCTCAAGTACAAAGTCATCCCTAAAACTCTGTCAACCACCCCTCCAGAGTCACACAGATCCAGACAAACCAGCCTTTCATAACAGCACTTTTCAGAAAGATCCACGTCCAGAAACAGCCAAGCTGCTGAGGGCAAACATTAGATTTAAGCTACTCAAGAGCCTCTGCACTGGGAGAGGCTGACCTAGAACCGTGTGAGTGCCTGATCCCTGTGGAACCGCCACCAAGGGGCAAGGGCCAACCAAGGGCGGGTCATGAAGGCTATGGGATCCAGCTTGACTCATGAACCGGCTGGACTGATGGGCACACACCTGGTCACCCATCTGCTTTGGAGCCCACGTGCTTCCACTGGACCTGCATTTCTCTCTTTCCCCGCAGGGGAGGCCAGATGGAGTGAGGTGGGAAGACAGTGGCCACTGCTGTGGACCCTGGAAAGGCAATCACCTCAAAATGAAAGTCAATTTAGCCATGAAGGCTCCCTGAAGTTCTGAAACATAACAATTAACTACTGGCTATTCCTTTTGCCAGATTTTTCTCTGATATAAATTCTGTTACTGCTGGAATAAACCCTGTTCTTGAAGAAGTGTTTACCTAGAAATGATCCAAAGTGCGTAATTTAAGAACATTTCTAAATAAAGGATGAATGGACTGTAAGATCTCACAACTTCCTTTTACTTAGTATCTCTTTAAGAGCAAAGAAGCAACTAAGCACTACAATCTTAAACACAGGTTTCCAAAAGTAACATTCCTAAATTGTAACATCGTAGAGATATTTTATTTAATAATACGCTACTGTTTCTGTTTTAAACAGGGATTAACAAGACTCTGTGCTTTAAACAAAGACCAAAAGGTAGGTGCCATCACCTGGTCTGGGCTACCCTCTAAGGCCATGACTGGGAAGCGTGCACACGGATGTTCTTTCTCAAGTTCTGTCTGCATCAGGGCACACTTCTCCTTTTGTTTCTGGCCTGATACTGGAAGCAGGCACGGAGGCAGAGAATTTAACTTTCCCATGCTCAATGGGAAAAGGGAGTGGAGATCCTACCCACTCTGCCTGGCTTTAAAAAAAAAAAATAGAACTCAAAGAATTTAGGAAGTAAAACTCTCAGGGACTTGCCTTGGTCTCTATTTCTAGAATCAGTAACTACTCTAAACAATGACCACATTTTTATGACCACAATTTTCAGCTGTGTTCTAGAACATTCTCCCCAAGTTCCACTCCAAGGCCAGAGTAACTGAAGTTGCTCCCGCTCCACCAGGGATCCTGCCGCAGATCTGTCAGGGGACAGGGAGGGCTCCTGCCAGCCTGGATTCATCATTCCCAACTATTTCTCCAGCCACTCTCTGAAGCCTGCAAGCACTGGCAGAAGGTTAAGGTCCCTGGGCTTCCCTAAGGAGGCTGGAAGGAGCTGAGGATGAGGCTGCTGCTAAAATGCCTCAAGAAGGAGACGGCAAAGCCGAATCACACACAAGCTTTAGGGGAAGACCCTGTGGCAATTTTGTGTGTGCTACCACCAGGTGCAAACCATCGGTATAAAGCCCGATGATGTCACAGGCCTCTTTGGCTTAGAAACAATTTTTTTAAGTTTATTTACTTATTTTGAGAGAGAGTGCAAGAGAGGAAGGGCCAGAGACTGAGGGAGAGAGAGAATCCCAAGTAGGCTCTGCCCTGTCAGCACAGAGCCCAAAGCACGGCTTGAACTTACAAACCATGAAATCATAACCAGAGCTGAAATCAAGAGCCAGAGGCTCAACCGACTGAGCCACCCAGGCACCCCTAGAAACAATGTTTCTTAATAAAACCCCCAGCAGAGAACTGCTGCACTAAACCTGAAGCAGAGAGCCTTCACCTGGGGCCACAGGCCTGGGCAGAGGAGCCTGGTTAATGACTCTCAAAAGTCCTGACTTGGGTCATTGCTGCATCCTCTGCTTTACGGCAGATTCTTATCAGGCTGGAAAGGCAAATGGGACTTGGAGAGAAAATGAAGCAGCCTCGCTGCCCTGAGAATCACTCTTCATTTCCAATTCTATTTATATCCCAGGGATAATGGAGGGAGGGGCAGTTGCTAATCTGCAGCCCTTTTAATTGCTAGATTAACAAGGAGCCAGAGTAACAAGGTCTCCAGAAGCCTCCTTCACTTCCTTCAAGAAATATCAGAGGATTAGAATTGAGTAAAATAAATTCAATACCACGGGTCTTCGTCAACTACTTCCTGCACCTAAGAAGCCGCCTCCAGGAAGGAGGAAACACAGGGTCACGAGAGCTCTACAGAAGCTGCAGGCGGTATGAGTAAAGATTTACGTCCCCCACCACCTTAAGGGAAGCTGAGTGTGACCACAGATGCCGAGGGCTTCTGCCCCTGATGAAAAATACACCCAGCACCCTCCTACCCAGAGGCCTAGGAAGAGGGGTCGGAAGTGCCCCACCAGGTGGCAAGACTGCCTCTGCCAACACCGCAGCTTCCCGAACTACAGCTGCAGGAGACCAACAGCACCCACCTGTCAGGGCTTGGCCCACCTTCTTAGGCAGGACGCTGGCCTTACTGAAGAACCTTTCATTTCTCCCCTATCCCACTTCTCTGCCAAACACAGGAAACGGAGGTGGTGGAGGTTGGGAAAGCAAAAAATGAGACCAAAAAGTAGCCAGAACACTACCTTTCACAGGAAAAGGACTGGAGTTTGGCTTGGGCCTTTTCTGGACCTTCCAAGGATTTTCAAAGGGAACATACTTTGGCCACACTAGGCTAGATCCCAGGGCTTCTGAAAGCCTTAGTTTTTAGAAGTACTACTTTTGGGGGATAACAAATAAGACTTAGTTTGGTCTCCAGGATGAGATGCAGCTAGGAATCCACACTTGGGGGAGAGGAACTAGCATCTGGCTTAGGGTCTAGAAGTACTCAACCAGTAATGGCAAAGGACTGATTAGGAATTTAGAATGAGTCAATTTTCTTCTTTCCATAGGCAATTAAAGCTGGGCCGTCAACTACACAGAAGGGAAGTGTAATGCCCCTGCCTTGATTCAGGCCCCAAGTTATGCCAAAGAATGCTTCCTGGCAGCACAAGAGTGGGAGCTAGTGGGCGGTTACTCTGTCAGTCAGAGCAGGTGCTACGAGGGAGCAGAAAGTCTGGAAAGAGACCTCAGAGCTTTTGCTGGACAGCAGCCATTTTAGCTTACCTGAGGATCAGGCAGCCACACACTCTGACAATGGCACAGAGGTAAGTCTGGAGAGCAAAGCAGCAGGGTGATTAACCGAAGCTGAGCCTCGGGAGGTCCCACAAGCTCCCAGTGGAGAATGCCAGGACTTATTTCATGGATCATTTGAAGAAAACCTCATTTTAGGCTTCAGTTCTACTGATGGCTTAAGCCTATGTAAGTCCTCAGCTGTGTTAAAGGATTCATCAGAGTCTGGGACTGCATTTCTTTTCTTTCTTTAAGTTCGACCTTGTTCTATTTTCTTTACCCAAAGTATATTCCCCTATGTTGCAGCTCTTTCTTGTCTCCCTTCAGCTCCTCATGTCAGGGAGCACAAAATCCAGATTTCCAGTCAGGACTTCTAAGAGTTTTCTGACCTCCAAAGTTTTTGAGTTCTATAAGCAGCCAAGCAGATAGCCAATGCCAGTAAACACCTCTTACCTGGACTGTGGGACTGTCTTATCCACAAACAGGAAGATTGCCTTTTCAGAAGGAAGCTGAATCCTTTTCCTGATGATCCACATGAACTGAGCCACAGTGATGTCAGATGGAACCAGATACTTCCGTTTGTCAATGTCAACAATCTGAGAGCCTGAGACTTTTTCCACAATCACCTGGGAATGCAAAGAGAGGTCAGGATTGGGTCTCTAAAGTGAGGCTCTAGCCTTGGCCTGTCAGGGAGCTGATGAATAGTATGTGGGGAAGAAGTGGGTGGGGAAACTGCACAACACTGGAAAATATGCCCCTGATTTAATAAACCACAAACTCAACTCTGGAGCTTAAGAACTGATATAAATGTGTGATAGGCAAACAGTAAGTGCTGTTCTGTGGTCAGTTATATTTATCACCCTGGATCTCAGCATGCATGAGAGAGACACAGCCCTTCCTCCAAAGCTTTTCCACATTTTGTCTGAGTAGACCTGGGAATATCTGCTGAGGCTTTCCTCTATAGCCGGTTCCTCCAGGACCTCGGGATGGATCTGGCTTCTCACTACAGGGCAAGCAGGATCCCAAGGGACACAGGGAACAGGAATGGATGGACTAAAGGGAACAAGTGGCAATCCCAGGCAGCCAAGAACCAAGCTCCTCATTTGGCCTGTTGCTTCTGTCTCAACTAGGTTTCAAATGTGTCCCTCCTGACCCCTCCCTCAAAGGAACTGTTCAAAGTGCCACAGAAACAGACATGCATGTCCTTTAAAAACCAATAAGGACTACAGAAACTTTATCCCCTACCAAGGACAAAATATAGGAACATATTTATTACTGATTAAGGAGAAACCAGGGAAGACGGGGTTCTCAAGACACTTCAGATTTTTTGCTCAGGAAAGGATAACAGGATCAAGGTGAAGAAAGGCAGCTAGAAGGCAAGTAAAGATGGAAGCTCAAAGTTAAAGATGAGTGTCCTGCGACTAAAGTGCCACTTCAAAGACCAAAGTGACAGTCTCCCTTGACCACGGTTCCCAAAGTGGCAGTGACCTGTTGCCCTGTCCTAGAACATCGTTCCTTACATAATTGGCGAGGGAGCCCAGAGGCTGCAGGCAGCTCGCTGGCCTAGATCGGGAGATTCAGCACTGAGGCGCCCTGAACAGCACCAATTCAAGACCCTCACGTCCGGGCCCCAGAAGGCCCCTAATCCAGTCTGGCCTGTCTGCTACTGTAACTGGGATTGGAACCTCAACCTGTCAACTGTTGAATGGCCCAGGGCCCTATCAATAGTCCTAGACGACGGGGTGACAGAGAGGTGAGGGGGCGGGGAGTGCACTCACCGGAACCCGGTCGGGATATTTCGCTCGGATCTTCGCAGATTCCACACATCTGTGTTCTGTGGGAGACACACACCGGGCGGACGGTCGCGCCTGCCCGTCGGCCGGTTCCCGGGCCCCCGGCCCTCCTCCCCCAGCGACCTGCGTACGCCCGGGGCCCTTGTTCCGGCGTCCCGGCGGCCTCCGTGCTCCGTACCCAGCCTCCCGGAAGAAAGGCGAAAGGCGACACAGGGTCCAGGAACAGCCGCAGGGGGCACTGGGACCTCGGCGACCCGAGTCCAGAGCGCGGCCTCCGCCCCGCCCGGCCCAGCCCAAATTGGTCCGAGTGGGGGAGGGGGCCCACCCGGAGGGGGCCCACCCACCGCCCCGACCCCCACCCCCGGCTTCTGATGGAGCCCTTACCCAGCGAGTGGTCCTCCTTGAACATCCACTTCATGGCGACGGCGGGGAAGGGATGCAGCCGGCTCTCGGAGCCGCGGAGCTCAGCGCACCAACCACAACAACAACGACGGCAGCGGCAGCAGTGGCAGCGACTACACGGCAGGCGGGCCTTCCGGCTGTCGGAACCTAGCAACCGGCGGGGGGCGGGGCTTCCGGTGCTCCTCGCCCGGACGCGGAGCCAGGGAGCTAGGCCACACACTAGGAGGCGGGCCAGGAGATGGCTCCGCGAGGGGCTACCGGGGGAAGTGGGGATGACGACGGTGGCTACAGGGCCGTTTTTGAGGTGTTTTGGTGACTAGGAAGGAGCTGATGTCAGGAACTGGTAACAGGAGTGGGGTCTCGGTGGACGTTCGTAACGAAGAGTTTGGGGGTCTGGCCGATAGGATAGGGATCTTATAGAGGACTTTTCATGAGGGAAGTCTCATTGATGACAAGGGGAGGGATTTTGGAGGTAAGAATGGCAGAAGAGCAGAGTGGTGGTTGGTGAAGGCGTGGGCGGGAGGGGAGTCTGTTTACGGTATTGACAGTCTGGCGAGTATTGTTTGGAGTGGTAACAGGTTGGGGGCTCAATACTGGAAGTGTGACTAGTTTGAGGGGGTGGGTGGAGAGGTACTGATGACAAACTGCGAGTTCAATATTGGAGACAGCCATAATAGGTTATCTTGGACCAAGAAATTGATTTTAAAGAAATTCCATTTCCTTCCTTTATTCACGGATAAATGTTTCAGTAAACATTATGCATTTGAGGGTAACATCGCTCTAATCATAAAGAAACCCCTTAACCTTAACTGCAGAGGAGTTAGAGGTGATTGTCAGGCTGGGAGAATTCCCCTGAGGGTTGGTCATAAGACAGGTTTCTGTAGCAGTTCAGCAATCACAGCCTGGGCTGTGTGTGTGTGTGTGTGTGTGTGTGTGTGTGTGTGTGTGTGTGTCACGTGCCTAAGCATATGCCTTGGGGTTCTCCAGTGATGTCACTCCTTTCTTCCTAGCAGAGTCATCAGGACAGTCTGCTCTTGATCAACATCTGTTTATGAGCTGATGAATATGTAATAAGAATATTCATTTAATTGGGCACATGATCCTTGCCATGTGCTTGTGATTCTGATGCATCTGAAAGGCTTGTATGTTTGAACACTGTCATTCATCATTTCCTACAATTGTAATTCCTGATGGATGCTGTGGAATCTAGCTTCATTCTAGAAGCATTTTCGTTATTTTAAAATTGTGTGTCTGAGCAACCAAAATAGATTTTTGTTTGCTTGCTTGCTTCTAATGAAGTGAAAAATCTTTTGAATTTCATACCTGGAAGTTATTACTGTTGCAAACAGGAGCACTGTTTTAGGTGTTAGGGGAATGCAGTGAACAGAACTGACAACACCTCTGCTCCCATGGAGTTTGCATTCTAGTGGGACAAGGCAAAAAATAAATGTGTCAGGTAATGGTCGGTGCTGTTTAGAAAATCAAGCAGAGTTGGTGACAAGAGTGCTGGTAGACTAGAATGTAAATAGGTGAAGTGGTTGGCATATTCTAGCAACAGGAAGGAAGCCCTTGTGGCTGGAGCTGAATAAACAAGGGGAAGTGTGTTAGAAAATGAAATCAAAGAGATCTATAACAAAACTGCTGAGCTGTGAATTCCTTGTGAAGAATTTTGGATCTTATTTAGAATGAAATGAGAAGTCAGTGGAAGGGGCCGCCTGGGCGACTCAGTGAAGTGTCTGACTTCGGCTCATGTCATAATCTTGCAGTTTGTGAGTTTGAGTCCTGCCTCGGACTCTGTACTGACAGTTGAGAGCCTGGAGTGGGCTTCAGATTTTGTGTGTCTCTCTCTCTGCCCCTTCCTGCTCCTGCTTGCTCTGTCTCTCGATCAAATAAACATGAAAAATGAAAATTTTGTTAACTTAAAAAATAAGTCAGGGGAGGTTTTTAGCAGAGGTGTGACATGGTATGGCTTTCTTTTTGAAGTGATCAGGCTAGCTTCTTTTTAGACTGTAAGAGGTTGTGAATGGAAGCCAGGGGAACAGTTAAGAGGCTACTGTGATAATCCAGGTAGAAGATGATGTTGGCCTACACCAAGAAGGTGTCTGTGGAGACAGTGGGAAGCAGTTGTATTCTAGATATATTTTGAAGGTATAGCTTGATGATAGATTGGATATGAAGCATGAGGAACAAGTCAAAGTCAAGGATTTTGCAAGGATGGAATTGCCATTTACTGAAATAGGGTGGAGCCAGCTTGGAGGGGGGTGGAGAGGTGAGAATCAAGGTTTGGTTTTGCCTGTATTGAGCCTGAGATGCCCAAGAGACACATCCAACTGAAGTTGTGGAGTAGGTGAAGAGATTAATGAGTCTCTCAAGTTCAGGAGAAAAGCATTTAAAGCTATTGAACAGGATGAGATCATCTAGAGAGTAAGCAAAAAAGAAAATACCTATTTTACAAATAGAATTAAACACTGAGGAATGAAGGTGGATGTTCACCATCCAGATAGGGAATCAGTGGTGGAGTTGGAAATTAGACTGAAGACTCCTGCTTCCTTTTACAGAGTGGGTCATTGTAGCCTAATCCAAGGTGTGTGTATACCACGTTGCACCTGGAAGACCTTAGTGTACTTCTCAAGGGAAAGATCCCATCAGTCCCCAACTTATAGGCTTGTAACCTGATGGTTTCACTAATGTGCACTGTCTTTCTGTCTTCTATTTTACCTACTTTCTTGATGATGTTCTTTTCCAGTTCACTATTCTAATTGCCTTCTTCAATCTGCCCTGATGATATACATCACCTTCTTTACCTATCAGGTCATTATATTTTGCTTATTGAATGTTCTAAAGATGCGGAATGCCTTCACTGAGGGGGTGACAAGTTGAAAAGGTGAACCAAAAGAAAAAATAGGATAAGGAAAATACGCAATTACATATTAACATACTTATGAAACATGCGGAGTAAGTTTCATATATTGGAGAGGTATGTGAACATAGATGCTGAGAGATGCCTAATGCAATGGGGGCTGATACAAAACCAAGGCAGGTTTATCAAGAAAGACTTCACAGAGAATGTGAATCTTATGTTTCAGAGAGAAGGGTACATTTTCCAAAGGGTAGACTTCCCTTAATAGAAACAAAGGCTGGGGTTGAAAGAGGGAATTGGGAAGCAATAGAGATAAATACTGGTGAAAGAAATGTTGGAAAGCCTTGAAGTAAACATTTAGGCATTTTAAACTTTCACGATAACCCTGAATGGGAGCTTCTAGAAAAGATTAGAACATGGTCAAAATGTGTAGTTTTAAGTGAACAACTCTCTTTGTCCTTAAGGGTAAAGTGTATGAAATGTGAGACAATTAGGGAAATGGAAACTGAGAAGTCCATTCTCAGTTACAAATATATGAAAATGGCACAATATACACCGAGCTTCGGCATTTAAAAAAAACTAATATTCCCTCTTAAAGAATCAAAATAAAACCACAAAAACTAGCTTCTTCAAATCATGAAACCAAAGAGTAAATATTTGTATCCACTATTTTTTTTTTTAGTTTTTCAATGTTCATTTATTTATGAGAGAGTCAGAGAGTGACAGGGGGAGGGGCAGAGAGAGAGGGAGACATAGAATTTAAAGCAGGCTCCAGGCTCTGAGCTGTCACCACAGAGTGTGATATGGGGCTCACACTCACGAGCCATGAGATCATGACCTGAGCTGAAGTCGCAAGTTTAACCAACTGAGCCACCACAAGCCCCTTGTATCCATTATTATTAAATACTTGAGGGGCGCCTGGGTGGCTCAGTCGGTTAAGCCTTCAGCTTCGGCTCAGGTCAGATCTCACGTTCGTGGGTTCGAGCCCCGCGTCAGGCTCTGTGCTGACAGCTAGCTCAGAGCCTGGAGCCTGCTTCTTGTTCCATGCCTCCTTCTCTCTCTGCCCCTCTCCCTCTCATGCTTTGTCTCTCTCTGTATCAAAAATAAATAAAACATTTAAAAAAAATTAAATACTTGAGCAAAGCACATGGCATTTCAGGGGAGGCACTTCATACCCCTAAACTCTCAGCAGTCACCTCCCTGTGTTTCAGCAGTGACTAAGCTGACACTAGCTACAGTTTGTGTTTCCTTCTGTTGAAAGAAGGAATTTTGAAGGCAAACACCTCCTTCCTCAATGTAGAGCCGCCCTCGGGAGGTGACGCTAGAACCATCTTTTCTGGAATCTTATATTAATGGTTATTTATGTATTATTTCAGTGATGTTAACATACAGTGTAATATTAGTTTCAGGTGTACAATATAGTGATTCAACAATTCCATATATTACTTAGTGCTCATCAAGATAAGTGTGCTCTTACTTGCCTTCACCTGTTCCCCCACCTCCCACCCACCTCCCCTCTGGTAACCACCTGTTTGTTCTATATTGTTAAAAGTCTGTTTTTTGGTTTGTCTCTTTTTTCCCCCGTTTGATCTTTGTTTCTTAAATTCCACAGGAGTGAAATCATATGGCTTTAATAGTTATTTAAATAAATGAAAGTCATTCACTTAAATCACAGATACAGTATAATGTCAGAATCATAATATAGATTTAAGCCTTACAATTGCTGTATTTAAGAGCCGTGTTACCACTCCAGAAAAGTTTATTTTCTTACTTTTAAATCCAAATTAGTTAACATATAGTGTAATAATTTCAGGAATAGAATTTAGTGATTCATCACTTACATATAACACCTAGGGTTCATCTTTACAAGTGTCCTCCCAATGTCCCTTGCTCATTTAGCCCATCCCTCCAGCCAACACACTACCAGCTACCCTCAATTTGTTTTCTGTATTTAAGAGTCTCTTATGGTTTTTTTTCCTTTCTATTTTTATGTTATTTTTGCTTTCCTTATGTCCATTTGTTTTGTATATTAAATTCCATATGAGTGAAATCATCTGATACTTGTCTTTCTCTGACTTATTTTACTTGGCATAATACACTCTAGTTCCATCCATGTTGTTATAAGATTTCATTCATTTGGATCACCAAGTAATATTCCATTGTATATATACACCTCATCGTCTTTATCCATTCATCAATCGATGGACATTTGGGATCTTTCCATACTTTGGCTATTGTCAATAGTGCTGCTATAAACATTGGGGAGCATGTGCCCCTCTGAATCAGCACTCTTGTATCCTTTGGATAAATACCTATTAGTGCAATTGCTGGGTCGTAGTGTAGTTCTATTTTTAATTTTTTTGAGCAATTTCCATACTGTTTTCGAGAGTGGCTGCACTGGTTTGCATCCCTACCAGCAATGCCAAAGGATTCCTCTTTCTCTGCATCCTCACCAACATTTGTTGATGCCTGAGTTATTAATTTTAGCCATTCTGACATGTGTGAGGTGGTATCTCACTGTAGTTTTGTATTTCCCTGATGATGAGTGATGTTGGGCATTTTTTAATGTGTCAGTCATCTGGGTCTTCTTTGGAAAAGAAGCCCATTTCTTCACTGGATTATTTGTGTTTGGGGTGCTGAGGTTGATTAAGTTCTTTATAGATTTTAGATACTAACCCTGTATCTGATATGTCATTTGCAAATATCTTCTCCCATTCCATCAGTGTCAGTTGCCTTTTAGTTTGCTGATTGTTTCCTTTGCTTTGCAGAAGCTTTTTATCTTAATGAGGTCCAAATAGTTCATTTTTGCTTTTGTTTCCCTTGCCTCTGGAGACATGTCAAGAAGTTTCTGTGACCAAGGTCAAAGAAGTTGTTGCCTGTTTTCTCCTCTAGCATTTTAATGGTTTCCTGTCTTACATTTATGTCTTTCATCCATTTTGAGTTTATTTTTGTGTATGGTGTAAGAAAGTGGTCCAAGTTCATTCTTCTGCATGTTGCAGTCCGGTTTAACCAACATTATTTGCTGAAGAGACTGTCTTTTTTTCCATCGAATAGTCTTTCCTGCTCTGTCAAAGATTAGTTGGCCATACATTTGTGGGGTCCATTTCTGGGTTCTCTATTCTATTCCACTGTGTATGTTCTTGTGCCAGTACCATTCTGACTTGACGATTACAGCTTTGTAATATAGCTTGAAGTCTGCAATTGTGATGCCTCCAGCTTTGGTTTTCTTTTTCAGGATTGCTTTGGCTATTTGAGGTCTTTTCTGGTTCCATACAAATTTTAGGATTGTTTGTTCTAGCTCTGTGAAGAATGCTGGTGTTATTTTGATTCGGGATTCTCAGAAAAGCTTTAAAGCAAGGATGAGCAGTACCTGACCAGATATATCAAAATCTTATGGCTGATAGGAATTTTCATCTTGGACTGTGGGGATAGTTGGACCCTGGATAGTTTTCCCAAATGGTCAGGTCTTGACCTCTCAGGTGTCTGTGTTGTTAGGATCTCAGCTGTTCTCTTCATCTATAAGCCATTTCTAGGTTGCCTTCAAAACAGAGGCATCAACTACTGGTTATCCTTTATCCTTCCAAGATCTCGGAGATTCATGTCGACAAGATGTCCTGTTACAGAGTATAGTGAAAGCAACAAATTTAGGAGACAAACGGACCTGACTTTGGTCTTGGCCCAGGCCACGGCCAGAACCACGGCAACGTTTGTGTTTGCCTGTAATAATATGGTGTGTGTGCTGTGACTGGTAGGACTTAAGTGTGAACAACATTGGGGATTAACAGTTGACACATAACCAGGTAGTTACTTCAACTTTTAGGAAAATCTTATTTTGCACAAATATTAACACAGGAGATGGCGACGATTCTGGGCTGGGAAACTTCGTATTTCCACTTAACGTTTGGAAAACGCACGTCAGGCGGAAAACTAGCTCTAATGCCTACCAGCGGGCACCGCCCCCTCTGAGCCCCACCCCTACCAAGGCCTCGCGTCCGTGCTATTGGTTCCTTTCCCTGCGCTGTTGGCTGTCGGTTGCCGTGGAGACCAAGGCTATGGCAACCAGGAGAAGCCAAACTTGGTCCTTCCTGTGGAACCGCGGAGGGCTCCCGGACAAGGAGTTGGACTCCGGGAAGGGTTCATGGCGCTCTACGAGCTTTTCTCTCACCCGGTGGAGCGCGGTTACCGCGCGGGGCTCTGCTCCAAGGCCGCGCTCTTCCTGCTGCTGGCCGCCCTGCTCACGTACATCCCGCCGCTGCTGGTGGCCTTCCGGAGCCACGGTGAGTCTGCCCGCGACCGTTGCGCGCACAGTTCCCAGCCGCCCGCTGCGCCGGTGCCCGCCTTCCTGACCTCCCCATCGCCCTCTCTGTCACAGGGTTTTGGCTGAAGCGGAGCAGCTACGAAGAGCAGCCGACCGTGCGCTTCCAGCACCAGGTGCTGCTCGTGGCGCTGCTGGGACCCGATCGCGGCGGGTTCCTGGCCTGGAGCACGTTCCCCGCCTTCAACCGGTTGCAGGGGCATCACCTGCGCGTCCCACTGGTTTCGGTACGTGATTCTGCCTCGGGCCTAGAGGCCCACCGGGACTGGAAGAGGGTGGCTAGGAGTGGCGGGGGCAGAGTGAGCAGGCCCGGCCTGGGGAAGTCCAGCTTGGGTCTTCAAGAGTCGTGAACCCACCAAAATTGTGTTCACAGCCGTATTGGCCAGAGTTTAATTTCCCGGGAGGTGACTCTCTTGATTCATTTGACTTCTCCAAAAGCAGTCCACAACCCCAAGGAGGTTAGCCACTGCTGTCAGCATGTGTCCAACACAGAGACCCGAAGCCTGGGGATAGCCTGTCTCTCTTCCCCGTCATTTCCGTGGGCCTGGCCTGATGGATGGGTGGTCGCTAAAATTCCGTTTTGATTCATGAAGGCTGAAAAGTGTTCTTACTAATTACCCCACTGTGTCGCTGCATTTGTGCATCGCCTCAGAGACCCTCAAGGACATGCATTTTTATGCACACCTAACACGTGGAAGCCGAGGCGCTCATTGGTCAAGCGAAGTCCCCAGAATGTGCTGGGGGCCCAGTACCGCCTCCCTGGATTTGTAGGGGTAGATGCTGCTCCATTCTGCAGTCGTCCAGAATGAAAAGGAAACATTTTACTGTCTGTAATTTAGTATTTGGTTCAGGATGAGAGTTTTCTCTACATTCACCCCCTTTCTTCTCATTTTCTGAAAACATTTTCCTTTCAAAGTATAAAAATTCTGTTTTTGTCTTCTTCCAAAGTTGAATCTCTTTACACAGAAATTTTTTTTAATCTGATTGGACATATGAATAACAATAAGCAAAATATTCAGATTTCTTTTTTCTGATTCCTTTAAGTTTTCTTACTTATTTCTAATTATATAAATGCATCCTCATTGTAAAATATTAAAGAATTACAAGTATATATAATGACAAAATTAAAGGCACACGTTTGATATATGTATACTTGTTAATTTACCTTATTCTTTTTAAAATCTGCATAGTATTTCACGACGTGGGAAAACTATAATGGATTTAACAGTTCTCTCTTGGTGGATGTTTGATATGCTTTTATTTTTTCACTGTTGGGATACTGCAGGGAACAAGATTTTGAATAAATCTTGCACCTTTGAACATCAAATTGTGAGGAATTGTAATATAAGCTATTTGTTGAGATTGTATCAGTAAACAGAAAACTAAGCAAGCAAATAATTATTAACTCCAGCAAAATAAAAAGTAAGGGAAAGGACCTACATAGTCATAATTATGGGAACACTGAATATTGATTGACTAACCAAAATGAGAGTTAAAGTCAACTGAGGAGTGGAGGGCAGAAACTAACAACCCTTCATCTCTCCTGTGGAGAGTCAGTAGAGAATGCCCAACGCTGAGAAATCAGAGGTGCCTGTGCCAATGTTATTTAAAGACATGGAGATACATTTCTACATAATCAGGTAAATGAGATGAAAATATTTGCCATAGGGCTGGAAGTCTGCTGCGTTGTAACAAACCTTGTTGAATACCTTTGATTCTTTAAATGATCAGGTCGTTTAAACTGATTTTAAAACATAGAACTGAAGTAAGAGACAAATTTCCTTCAGTAACTCCTCACTAATCATTACATGTCGCCCATTTTTATTCTTACTGAAGATGATAATGCCTGCGGGGGAGGGTGACTGTGGACCAGAGGCCGTGTCAAGGTAGCTGACCTTTCCCTGCATACCCGCTGTGTTTTTCATGTTCCACATGCATGTGTTGACTTTCCAACAGTAGAAACAAAGGGTTTTTTTATTCCAAACATGAAATTAACTTGCTCGTTTTACTTTTTTTTTAATGTTTTATTATTTTTGAGAGACAGAGAGGCAGAGCATCAGCAGGGGAGGGGCAGAAACAGAAAGAGATACAGAATCTGAAGCAGGCTCCAGGGTCTGAGCTGACAGAGCAGTTCGAACCCACGAACTGCAAGATCATGACCTGAGCCGAAGTCAGCCGCTTAACCAACTGAGCCACTCAGCCGCCCCACACATTTTACTTTAGATTAGTGTTCCCGTCTTTTAAGTTTTTGGTAGAAGGTTTTTTTCATCACCTTTGTGTATTCCTCTCTATCATACTTCTGGTCACTTGAGTCTAAGAAGTAATTATGAAAACTTAATAATGAAAACAAGGATATAGCATTAGGTTTTATTCATTTGTTCTTTTCATTTGTTCCTCCACCAACTGACGGCCCCCCAGTTGGACTGCTAGTTAGGTAGGCTCTTATCTCTGTAACTGGAAACTACTCCCTCAAGAGCACTGCCCGTGTTCCCCCTGCTTCTAATGTGTGTGTGCCAATTTTTGATCCACAAAACCAAGACAACCTCTTATTTTTATGGTGCCCAGAACTATTAATCCTTTTTAATACTGGGTAATTTTACACTATGAAATACAAAGCCAAAGCTCCTTTTTCCTAGTCTTTTTCCCCCCCTCCATTCTAGGCCAGTGTCTATAAAGCAATATATGACTATGTCATCTGTGTTCCTTCTCAGTAAATGATCTGCTTTGTTCCTAGCTGAGCTCTTGGTTTGAGAATAGTTTCCAATCATAAGGCATAAATAAATGAGCTAGAAGATATAGTGCAAGTACAGATCTCAAGAGGAACCCAAAAAATAAACTCATTAGGAATAAGCTTAACAAAAAATGTACAAGATCTATATAAATAAAAAGACTGATGAGTGACACAAGAGATAAAAAAAATTGATAATGTCTTCATATTCTTGGATAGGAAAACTCAACATCATAAAGATTTCTCCCTTGGTTAATCTATAATTTCAGTGCATTCTCAATGAAAACAGAACAGTTTGGGGGGACAGACAGGCATACGGAAACAGAAGGAAAAACTCTAGGAGAAGAGAAGGGTAATAAAAGGAAAGTTGCTCTACCAGATAAAACTAGACCTTAAAGCCATAACTAGCAAAGCAGAGTGGTTTGAAGAACTTGTATAAAAAGTATGGAAATGGACTCAGATATGATGAAGATGGCATTTTAAATTAGTGACAAAAGCTGACTTACATCATAAAATGGTGTAGGGACAACTGAGAAGCCATCTGGAAAAAGTTAAGTTGGAGCCAGGCCTCAGACCGTCATCAGAATTAACACCCAGATAGATAGAAATTCAACTTAAAATATGAAATAAGGGGCACTTGGGTGGCTCAGTTGGTTAGGCATCCAACTTCAGCTCAGGTCATGATCTCATGGTTTGTGAGTGGAAGCCCAGTGTCAGGCTCTGTGCTGACAGCTCAGAGCTCTGACCCTGCTTCGGATTCTGTGTCTCCCTCTCTTTCCGCCCCTCTCCCACCCCGTACTCTTTCTCTGTCAAAAATAAATAAACATGAAAAAAATTAAATACGAAGTAATAAAGGTAATGAAACAAATGCTGGGCGAAAGCTTTTATATCTTGGAATAGGAAAGGTTATTTGAAGCATGACATAAAACCTAGAATCCATAAAAGAAACATTTTTGGTAAATTCAACTCTATAAAAATAATTTTCTAAAATTATTGGCATGGTAAAACCATAAGCACAGTCAAAACACAAATGACAACTAGGAAAATGTTTTATTATTTGTATCATCAGAAGCTCCTTTTCCAAACATAAAGATCTGTAATGAAAAGACCAACCACCCAGTAGAAAAACAGGCAAAGAAGGTAAATAGTTCAGAGAACAGGAAACACATTTGACTCTTAAATATATGAAATTACAAGCATGATTAGAGAAATGCAAAGAATATACTGAGATGCCATTTTTTAATCTATCAAGTAGGCAAAATTGAAGTTTGATGACACATTGGTCAAGACGTAGGGAAACTTGTGAGCATTCCCGTACATCACTGATGGGAGTGCAGATTGGACCAACTTCTTTGAAGGAGTACCCGTCCATGTTTATCAGAATTACAGATGTACGGGCCTGCTTTGTGCCTGCTTCCATTTTCAGCGAGGTACTGTAAGGTTTGTGCACACATGTGAAATGGCATACATAAAAAGTTGCCAGTTGCAGCATTGTTGGTAATAAAGTAAACATCCCATGTAGTAATAGAAGACTCAGCAAAGAAATTGTGATACACCTGCCCAGTGGAAAGTTGCATAACTTTTTTTTTAAGTTTATTTTGAGTGAGAGAGAGTTCGTGTGCAAGTGGGGGAAAGGCAGAGAGAGAATCTCAAGCATGCTTCGTCCTGGGCTCAGTCTCATGAACCATGAGATCTTGACCTGAGCCAAATTCAAGATTCCCAGGCTTAACCAACTGAGCCACCCATGCACCTGGCTCAGCTACTTTCTTTAAGTTCTTTAAATGATTATCATTTGAGAGAGAGAGAGAGGGAGAAAGTATGTGCATGCACAAACACAAGTTGGGGAGGGACAGAGAAAAAGGGAGAAAGAGAATCCCAAGCAGGCTCTGCACTGAAGTGGGTGTGATTCGGGGCTTGAACCCACAAACTGTGAGATCATGACCTGAGTTGACGTCAAGAGTCAGACACTGAACCAACTGAGCCACCCAGGCGCCCCTAGCTATTTTTTTAATGAAGTGAATCTCTAGATATTGAATTACCTCCAAGAGAAACTGATAAGTACAAAAAACAAAAATTGTATATTGTAAGCTTCCATTCATACAAGAATAATAGAAAAAATAGCAATATATGTGTGTGTATACATATACATACATGCATGTTCTTTCTCTGGAAGGATTCAAAAGACACAACACTGATTGCTCTGGGGAAGGAATTAGGTAGCTAAGGTTAGAGTGGGAGAGAAACTCTTACTATATATCCTTTTACCTTTTAAATTTTGTACCATAAGAGTGTAATACATATTCAAGATTTTTAGACTATAATCACAATTTTTAAAGGAATAAATTTAGTAAGTGTCCAAGTAAGGCAAAAACAAACCAAAAACAATTAACAGCTGCTAAGTATATAAAGTAACACAGCCGCTTTGGAAGATAGTTCCTCAAAAAGTTAAACTAGAATTACTGTATTTTCCAGCACCTCCATGCCTAGGTACATGTGTGCCCAAGAGAATTGAAGACCTATAGCTACACAAAAAGTCACGCACGAATGTTCAGAGGGTCTTTATTCCTAATATCAAAAAGCCTGACCCAAATGTCCATCAACAAATGAATGGATAAATGAATTGTGTTATAGCCATATAATGGAATATTATTCAACCACAGAAAGGAATGGAGTCATGAGACATGATACAGCATGGATGAACCTTCAAAACCTGCTAAGTGAAAGAATCTTACCACAAAACAGCACAGTGAATGATTCCATTTATATTAAATGTTCAGAATAGACAAATCGTGAAGACAGAAATTAGGTTAGGGGCTCTGGGGCTTGGGGAGTCGGGTAGGGGAGAGATAGGTAGTGACTAATAGGCATAGGGTTCCTTTTCCAGATGAAGAAAATGTTTGAAAATTGGAATTTAGAGAGTGGTAATAGTTGGGCAGCTTTTGAATATCCTAAAATCTACTGAACTGTATATGTGAATTTTTTGTATTTGTGTGTGTATGTGAATTATATGTAATTATAAATGTGAATTAAGTCCCAGGTTTGTTTTAAAGCAGGTGGGTGATCTTTTGGTGATACACTTGCAAGCCATAGTAATAAAAATTACTGTTGGGGCGCCTGGGTGGCTCAGTTGGTTAAGCGTTTGACTCTTGATTTAGGTTCAGGTCATGATCTCATGGTTCATAAGATCAAGCCCTGTGTTGGGCTCTGTGCTGACAGTTTGGAGCCTGCTTGAGATTCTCTCTCTCCCTCTCTCTGCCCCTCCCCTGCTTATGCTCACTCTCTCTCAAAATAAATAAATAAACTTAAAAAAAATTACTGTCGATTCACTAGGTCTCAAGTATATGCTTAGCATTCACTTTATCATTAGATAATATATTTAAAGCCCTTTACATAGTATTTGGGCTGTGATATTCACTAATTGTTAACCATTAACTTTTTTTAACATATATGTATTTTAATGTTTTTATTTTTGAGAGAGAGTGACAGAACATGAATGGGAAGACAAAGAACCCAAAGCAGGCTCCAGGCTGTCAGCACAGACCCTGACCCAGGGCCCAAACCCAGAAACTACGAGATCGACCTGAGTTGAAGTCGGATGTTTAACTGACTGAGCCACCCAGGCACCCCAATTTTTTTACATATATTATCTCTTTAACCCTCACATGAACCTTGTGATGTAGAGGTTTATACCCCTGCTTTACAGGTAAAGATACCAAGACTCAGAGAAGTGACATAATGTGCCTTGTTCTCAAGGAACAGTCAGGACTACAATGCAAGGGTTTCCCCATTCTATATCATATACTCTGAACCCTTCCTGCAGCAAGATACTTCTTTCCCCTGTCACTCCCTACATAAAGCTGGACTAACTACAGCCTGAGAAACTGCCCAGGAAGCCAAGGAAGCAGTGGTTTTAGGTCTAGGTTTGACCAAATGCTGGGGAGCGGCTTTGTGGTTGCTAATTTGGAGAAATGCCTCCAAAGTCAGAAATGGGCTTGCTTCTCCTTTTGGTCAGCTCACCTTGGACAGCGTCTCTTAAAGTCCCTATGCTTTTAATGCTTTCAAAATCTGAGTTTCTTGTTGTTGCTATTGTTGTTAATGACAGAAGGGGGTGGGGGGAAAGCACAGGGTGACCTCCCTCTTCAGTAAGCCTGACTTAGCTCTTTAAGGCATGTGTGGACCCACAGAATATGGGGCGGAAGGCTATAAGGCAGTGCAGGAAGGTGAGTGGAGAGCATCATGCATCTGAGATGCCCATTTTTTTTCACATCTCTGAAATCAAAAGGTGTCCTCTCTGTGGTACCATACTGTAGCTGCTGCCGGGAAACAGGCCTGGCGTAGTCCTCAGTGCCTACCCGTGTGCAAACATCAGATGTGTCAGGGTCAAAACTTCCAGAAGGGACATCGGTATCTTGAAAGAAAACCCCAGCAACAATAATAAAACATTATCTTAACCCTGAGAACCAAATGTTGGCCATTTGGAAGGTTTAAGAGGTACTTAAAAATAGGTTAGCTCTACATAATTTTTAAAATTCTTATTAGAGAGAGTGAGAGAGAGAGCACGTATTGTGAACCGGGAAGAAGGGCAGGGGGAGAGAGAGAGGGTATCTTAAGCAGACGCCACATTGAGGCCCAGTGCGAGGCTGGATCCCACAACCCTGGGATCATGACCAGAGCTGAAACTGAGAGTTGGATGCTCAACTAACTGAGCCCAAAACGCCCCATAATTTTACAGCCTGATTAAGACCCAGACAGTGGATTTTAGTTCCCTTTATGGATTAAAAAAAATATTTTATCACCAATGTACTTGAGGTACAAAGGACAAAATTACATAGAAAAGTGTGGCTATCATAGAGTCACAAAGTGATGCAAGTATAGTGAAATGTAAAGAAGTTTTAGGAATCCCTAGATCAATTTATTTTGTTTATATATATGTATATACACATATATATAAATAAGTATTGTTTTATTTGAGAGACAGTGCGTTAACAGGGGAGAGGGGCAGAGAGAGAGAAAGAGAGAATCTTCAGCAGGCTTCACGCTCAGCCCCAAGCCTGACATGGGCCTCATTTCCACAACCCTGGGATCATGACCTGAGCTGAAATCAAGAGTCAGACATTCCACTGACCAAGCCATCCAGGTGTCCATATAAAAAGTGCTGGTATATAAACTAATGGTGCATTTTATAATTGATGGCATCTTAGATTCATTGAAATACAGGTAGCAAGAATTTAATGAGTCTAGGAGCAATAAAATATCATTCCCTACTTTGCTGGAGACTGAAAGACTGGTGCCAAAGAATATTTTCAGCATTAGAAGAAAAATATGAAACACCCAATGGTGACAAGTATACGGTATGATGGACACAGGTATACGCTAAGAAATTAACCTTGGGGCACCCAGCTGGCTCAGTTGGTAGACCATGCAACTCTTGATCATGAGTTTGAGCCCCACATTGGGTATAGAATTACTTAAACATGAAATCTTTTGAAAAAAATTAAGAAATTAACCTTTGATAAAAGAATATGATATGAAAGAATTAAAAGGTATGAAAACAAACAGGAGCCTAACAAAATTCCAACAAACCATCAAAACTATAGAATCCCTGATGGGGAAAATGTTACAAGTCAGAGCAGTCCGGAAATAATGACAGTGATTAAATTTACAGCAACTCTCAGGTGGCATACAGGTTAGTGGGTCTTGTTCCCGCTCCAACCCCATGCTCCTGCACCCTGCTTTGTCCTGCTCTTGCTGAGTTGCTGAAAACCACATCCTCCTTTGCCTGCTGGCTCTCTGTGAGGCTCTGCCTGTAGGAGGCATGATGAGCCTAGTTCTGGAAGTGGGAAAAAACTGGAAAATGCAACCAGAGGAAAGAACCATTGTCCGGGTGAAGCAAACGGAAGGGGGACATCTCCTCCAGCCTTATTGATTCCCTCTGGTGGGTTCTTTCCTCCAGGCTCCTGAGGTCTGGGTCTCAGCTCCTTGAGGTAACGCCAGCCTCTTCCCTTCTTTCCCCAGCCCTAGGCGCAGCGCTGCTCTCTGGGGTCACCCTCCACATCCTACCTTGGTACTCTGCTCCTGCCTTTCTGGTCCTCTAATACCTTTGTTACTAATTATCCCCTATACTAAATCCCTCCGTTAAAGTTACTGTCCATTTTTGTTTCTGTCTTCCTGATTGGCCCCAGATGGATCCAGGCACACTGATGAGAACTGACTAAACCTACCAACGTCTGCATTTCTCTCATCTAGTATATTCATATTGCTATCACATATATCCGAAAGGATTATCCTGCTTTTAACCACCAGAAATCTTTGAAATTAGGGTTCTTGTGGACTCTTGAAGAAGGAGCACTGAATAGAGCCTACAAATCTAAGTCCTAACCCCAGTTCTGTCACTGAGTCCCATACCGTTTCTTAGCCTCAATGTAACACTGTAAAGAGCTCTTTTTCTTTATTGCTAATTATTACTGTAACTGAGATCTGAGGAGGAATCAGATGGGACAATCAGTGGATATACAAACTGCCTCGAGTTGCACATGTGCCTTATAAAAATAAGGTGCTGGTGGAATTTATGAATTCTCTTAGCCAAACACACCAATTGGGTTTTAGATACTAACCTTAAACTTGTGTTAAAGAAGTATTAGCTCTGTGAATGCTTGCCTTTAGAGCTGTTGTGCATGTGTTAAGCTTGATTTGAACTCAGTGAGATGGAATGGTGGAGGTCAGCAGTGGTCCAAGTGCTGGCACAGCCGCCCTGCCAGCGCTGCGGGGATGAGAGCCGGACCTGGTGGGGGCGCTTGTGGGAGATGCAGTGCATGCATCATTCGATCACCCCACAGCTGCCTCCGCCTCAGCCTCCATCTCCCACCCCCTCGGCTGCACTGGCCTCGTGGCTCCCTTAAGCACCGACCCACTTTGCGCACAGCACACGGCGCGGAGCCAGTGAACTTTGTCAGCAGGGATCACTCTGCTCCCAGATATTTCTGTGCTTCATCACCTCACTTCACTCCAGCCTCCCACAGTCAGATCTTCCTGAGTATTTCCTGTAAAAAAAAAAAAAAAATGGCTGTGAAATCCTACCCTGTCGTTCTTTAATTTACGCCTGCTTCATCTCTCTTTGTGGCACTTACCACATTTGTTTGTTTATTGATTTATTTTCTGCCTTCCTGGCCCAGAACATAAGCCCCTAGGGTAAGGAGTTTGTCTGTTTTGTTTGCTGTTATATAGTTCTAGCACCCGACAGTGCCTGGCACCTAGTAGGCCCCTAAAAAAATACTTGACGCAGTAATGTGAGAATTTAACAGGCAGACCCTAAATTATGGTGCAGTGTCAGATCCCTGTCCTGTGTGAACTTGAAGTAAAAGTGTGCGCACAGACAGAATACAGACTTACAAACTTTGATGCTGGCTTGTTGCAAAAAGATTTGTCCTTCCCAACATCTTCCCATGGAGGATTTGGTTTATAAGTCTGGACGTTTTAATCCTGGAAAGGGGATGAGATTTGAAGTCAAAGATGTGGTTTCAAATCCAGTCTTTCCCATTACTAGCCACACACAACAAATCCCTCCGTCTACCTGAACCTCAATTTTCTCATCTATTCAGTGGGAGTAATACTTACACTGCTTACCTCAGGTTGTAAAATACTTGCACTGTTTACCTTTATTGTAAAGATCAAATGAAAAAATGCATTTCTCTCCCTCTCCCAGACTGTGTTGGGGTCTGGATTCTTCTGGCAATCCCCGCCCCCTCCCCAGCCCCCCGCCCCAGCCACTATCCTGTCCTGCAAATGGAGACATTTGATCTTTGTCTTCCTGTCCAACCCTAAAGATCCAGAAGGCATGGGTCCACTACAGAGAGTTAACCCGACTTTGTCTTGCAAGTCTTCCCGACCAAAGAAAATTCGCAGGAAGACAAGGCAGCCTGTTTTCCATTCTACTCAAAGCTGTTAATACCTAATTGCCTCAGTAACTTGATCGCCAGCCCTGTAACAGATAGCCCTCCCCTACACCTGTGAAGCTGATGGACCAGGACAGAGAAAACAGAATCCGACAGGAGAGCGAGGGTAGGTTTCTCTAGAACAAGGCCTAGGATAAGGACATTATTGTCTAGAAGGAAAGACATGATTGAAAGGTCCTGAAAACTGAGATTGCTCCATCTCGAACAACCTTAGTAGCCTGAAAAAGAACAAAGAATCTCTTCCTTGCATAGTAGTAATGGCGGGAGGCAAAATGAATCTGTTCACAGAGCTTGCAGATGGGAACGGCGATACATCGCAGTAGAATCCTTTGGAGAACCTACAGGGGAAAAGGGTCAGTTGTAGCAACAGGATCCAGAGCTGTCCCAAGGAGCCGTGTCACAGTGATCTTATTTCATCGACCATCTTCCCTGTTCCTCATTTTAGGGTCAGTATGGGGTCGGACTATGGGAGGTGAGACTGGATTCTGGTGTTTTCTATGACCTGACATTGGCCTTTTTCCTTCCTTAGATCTCTGTGTTCCCTCCTTTCAGGTTCATATTTGTAAATCATCCTTGTAGCTTTAATGCCCTGCTGATTTTACGTAGCTTCCTTTTTCATTGTATTGATTGGTACTAAAAGGTGCACTCAGCTTTCAAGCCCCTACATCAATGATGACAATGAGGTCACATAACGATAGTCTAAAGCAAAGACACTTGTGGTTAAATGAAGTATAAATAGAGCTTGGTGCTTTTTTTCTGAGTCTGTTTGGGGGAATGCATAATGAGTAGGATTCATTTCTTTTCTATTAAAAAAAATTATTTTAAT
Source organism: Suricata suricatta (assembly GCF_006229205.1). Classification (NCBI taxonomy): domain Eukaryota; kingdom Metazoa; phylum Chordata; class Mammalia; order Carnivora; family Herpestidae; genus Suricata; species Suricata suricatta. The sequence continues at coordinate 11,113,630 of NC_043715.1, forward strand.
GTTTATTTAGTTTTGAGAGAGAGAGAGCAAGAGCACAAGCAGGAGAGGGGCAGAGAGAGAGGGAGGCAGGATCGGAAGCAGGTTCCGCACTGACAGCAGAGAGCCCGATGCTGGGCTTGAACTCATGAACTGTGAGATCATGACCTGAACCAAAGTCAGGTGCCCAACCAACTGAGCCACCCAGGCGCCCCTTTTTTTTTCTATTCTAAAAAGCTAACTTCGAGAGAAGTAGAAGTCAATTCTAATGTGCTATTTAGATATTCCATATAAACTCAGATGTGTTTCCAAAGAAAAAAAGAAAACACCAGCAACACAGCCAACAAAAAAGATCAAAGGAGATGAAGAAAAAAGAAAAATGCCATCCAGGTGTTATTGATCTTGCCACTTCACGTTCCGGTTCAGTTTGGCTCTTGACTCTTTGAGAAGCACTAGTATGAAAGGTCAGGGCAGGCACATTGTGTGTCTTTCCCTGATATTGATCCACTTATACCTTTTTATTCTTGTTCTCTTTCGGTGGGGGAGATAAGTCCTGTGTATAGCAAAGGGCTGGGTCGCATGTCCAACAGTGGATTCTTCCCAGACTTGTTAAGGACCAGGGTCACTGGTCCTCTTTGGGTTTCGTAGACTAGAGAAGATGACAAGAACCAGGATGGGAAGATGGACGTGCTGCATTTTAGACTGGAGCTTCCTCTGCAGTCCACGGAGCATGTTCTCGGGGTGCAGCTCATCTTGACTTTCTCCTACCAATTGCACGTGAGTCGGTTCCTTATGGAAGCCCATCCCTTCCCTTTTGTCTTTTAATACTTAGCCCTCTTTCTGATTTCTAGGAAAACCCACGCTGCAGAAGGCTCTATTCTGAGGTGTAGTTTGGGATTTAATTGAGGCAAATCGAATGCTTCTCATTGGGGTCCTATTAATGTATGTCAGCTATTAATAGCTGGAGGTTTTTCTGCGTGGGGTGCTTCCTGCATGGCTAACTCTGGTGCTTAAGGGACTAGTAGGCTACAACCACAGACAGGGATGCTGGGAACCCAGGCCTTCCAATCTGCCTGAAATTGGTATTGTCTCTCCTTGGAATGATTTCAGAGGATGTCGACATTCGTGATGCAGAGCATGGCGTTCCTCCAATCCTCCTTCGCTGTTCCAGGGTCTCGGCTCTATGTGAATGGAGACCTGAGGCTGCAGCAGAAGCATCCCCTGAGCTGTGGTGGCCTAGATGTTCGGTACAACGTAAGGATGCTTTTTATTGTCCATCTCTTTTGTTTCTCTCTGTTACCGTTTATCAAGTTCTCGGAAGAGGGAGACATGAGAGTTGGAAATCGTATTTTTTCTGAGGGTGGCACAGAAGAGGATTTCTGAGGAATTCTTGCCATGAATTCTTTCATAATATAGGGACAGATACACCTGTATTTACATCTACAAGTGGGGGGGGGTCTGTCTTTAAGAGCTAAACTGTTTGTTGTTTTTGAGCACCCGTGTACACCCACACGGCATGTCCCAAGCAGTCTTCTGCGGTTCACGTGAAGCTCTGGGGGAATCACACTGACCACCGTTTATTAAGGATGTAACGTGCCAGCCCTGAGTTCAGAGGTTTAAACATATCACCTCATGGATCATGACAGCAGCCCATGACTCACCTGCCCCTGTCATTTCCCAGCTCTCCAGCTTCCTGTCCTGTCACGGCCCCGCTTGCCGCTTTCCAGCCACATCAGCCCTTTTGCTGTTCCTCAAGCCTGCAAAGCAGCTCCTGCCCTCCCAATTTTTGCACTTGGCCTTTCCCTCTGCCAGATGTCCACACAGCATGCTCTGCTACTGCATTTGGGTCCCTACTGCAATGTCCCTGAGCATGGTTCTTCCATGACACTCCTTTCTAAAATTTTTTTTTAGTGTTTATTTTTTGAGAGAGAGAGAAAGAGTATGAGCAGGGGAGGTACAGAGAGAGAGAGGGAAACACAGAATCTGAAGCAGTCTCCAGGCTTCAGCTGTCAGCACAGAGCCAGACGTGGGGCTCGAGCCCACGAACTGTAAGAGCATGACCTGAGCCGAAGTCGGCCACTTAACCGACTGAGCCCCCCAGGCACCCCTTGACACTCCTGTCTGAAGAGCATTCTCCTCCCTGCCATCATCCCTCACCAAATTTAGTTTCCTTACTTCCACTGGAAATAGTGAAGATTTGTTTTCGGTTCTTTGCTAGCTGTTTACCCCCGGAAGTAAAAGCAGTGACATCTTCTACATGGTCACTCCAGTACCTAAAACAGGCTGGGCACACTGTAAGCACTCAGATTTGGTGAAGGACTGAACTCTCCTTTTACACATTGGGGAAACTGGGGCGGACAGAGACTGATCAATTTTCCCCAAATCCCACCGCTTGTAAATAACAGAACCATGAACTATCTGTGTGGGGCTGCAACTCATGAATATGATCAGTCATTACTAACCTTTCTTTTATCACATGGGGTGGGGGGCATGGGCTGGGCTGCTTTTGAAAATGAAATTCAATGTTATCAGTTATTACAGGCATAAACCAGGACTGTTGCAAATAAACATATTTATGGTCACTTTAGCTATAATCAACATAGACTTAAGTTTATTTATTTTGAGAGAGAGAGAGAGAGAGCAGGCACTCGTGAGCAGGGGGGGCAGAGAGAGAAGGAGAGAGGGAGAGAATGCCAAGCACACCTAGGCAACATCAGCTCAGCATGGAGTCCGACACGGGGCTGAAGACCTGAGCTGAGTTCTGACACTCAACTGACTGAGTGACCCAGGCACCCCAAGATATAACCATTTTACATGCAGGTTTTATAGGAGATTCTGTCAACAGGAATGTAATATTGAAGGCAGGAGATCATTTCCTTCTTCGAAGGATTATATGCTTATTATTTGTACATTATCCTACTTCCATTTCTACACTTAAAAGAGATAAATTACAGAGCATCCAAAGAAGAGCAAGAACAAGACAAAGGGGTTGAAAATATGGTCTCCTCAAAAAAATTTAAGGAATTATTGCTCCCCTTGGAATAGAGATATTGACCCCTTTTTCTATCCCTTCGAAAGTGAAGACTGAACATAGTTGATTTCAATCATTGGGGCGCCTGGGTGGCTCAGTCGGTTAAGCAGCCAACTTCAGCTCAAGTCATGATCTCACGATTCATGAGTTCAAGCCTGGCGTCGGGCTCTATGCTGACAGCTCAGAGCCTGGAGCCTGCTTCGGATTCTGTGTCTCCCTCTCTCTGCCCCTCCCACTTGCTTTCTTTCTCTCTCTCTCTCAAAAATAAACATAAAAAAATTGTTGCAAGAGGGGGTCATCCATCCTCAAAGAAAGGGCTACTGATGTCTGAGTCGGCCACCGCACACAAGAGGGCGGTCTCAGCCCTGGGTGGGGAGGAGAATGGAAAGATGAGTGGGAAGGTGGCGGGGGGAGGGAGGGGGCTCACTCCACATCCTCCTGCCACATCCCAGGTGTCTGTAATCAACGGGACCAGCCCTTTTGCCCATGACTACGACCTTACCCGCATCGTCGCCGCTTACCAGGACAGGAATGGTGAGTCATGGGTACAAGCCATTTAGCCACTTGTCAAAGACCTTCCAGGTTAGTGGAGACCTTGGACAAAACCAGAACTGGAGCCCTTGTTGTGATAAAAATGACCAAACCAGTGGCTCTTCAGAATGGGAGGGGAACAGGCTGCCCAGATCTGTCCTTTTCCTCCTGGTATAAAGACCCGCACCCCACCCCCAGCCACCCCTACTCTTATGGTCCAGCAGGTGAGGGCACATTTATGTGCCATATTTATTGGTCACTAGCTTGATGGATTTCTTTTTTTTATGTAAACACCTAATTGAGTTGCTCCCCACACCACTCCTGTAAAAGAAGCCAAAGACAAATTGCTCTCCCTGGCGTTCAGATAGAAATAGGGAATGTGAGTGACTTGCCCCATATAAGCAGTTGGAGGAGAACAGGGGGCCCAGCGTTCTGGCCGGAAGGCAAAGCGTGTCCATTCCTTCTGGAGTAAAGGCTGTCAGGCCAGTGCGTGTGCTTGACTCGGCACACTGGTCTGGTTGGTGGTCTGAGGTTTTCCCCAAAGGCATCCGAAGCATTGCCTGGCAGCCGGACTTCAGAGATACTGTCCACACACATTTATCAGGTGGGGGGCTGCAATTCCAGTATTTCTTCCTGAATTTGTGTAACACCCTGGGGGCATTATTCCCAAACCAGAGGAATTTTAAAACAAAAACCCTCATCTACAGCTTTTCTTTCTTTATTCCTTCCAGTCTTTGTCCATATGCAGATTTTTTTATACAGCTCTGACTATAGCTTAGAAAACATTTTGGGATCCAATTTTTTTTGTACTTCATAATGTAAATATTTCTCCACACTGCTACGACGTTTTAATTGGTATTATTTTTAGTGGTACCATAGTATTCCTTTGCTTGGCCACCCAACAGTTGAAGAACACACAAACTGTTCCAAGTTTCTAACATAAATATTTTGACAACTGTTTTAACAAATAATTTATGAGCAGCTTTGCATATTCATTTCCATTTCGTTTTGAATCATTTTTCTGTGGAAAAAGTCTGGCACGCAGAATTGGCATCAGGGGTCAAAGAGTACTTGATAGCCCTTACTGTTTTATCGAGAGAGCATTCATGGACTGACGACCCCCTGCTTGTACCGCAGTAACCACCGTCCTCATGGACCCCCACCCCGTCTGGCTGGTGGGGAGGGCTGCCGGAGCTCCATTTGTGATTGAGGCCGTCATCCGGTACCCAGTGGAAGTCATTTCATATCCTTTCTGTGAGAGAGCCATAGTAGCTCAGTTTCGGGAAAAAGGAAGGTGACCCCCTTGTCCCAAGAGGGAACAGACATGGGAAGCCTCAGATTGGAAGTGGCTTAAATGACTCCATCTGCTGTTCGTGCAGGGGCAAAAAAATACTCATTTCCTCTCCGTATCTCTTTCTGGGCAATTCTTCAGGCCAGAATCATCCATATGTATGTCTTAATAATCTTCTGTCGTCCCTTTTCTGGTAAGGTTATGTGAAACATTTTGGCCATTTCCTGTCTAAACGAAACCTTTGGTTTAACTTGCACTTAGAAAATATCATCTATGACTCCTTAACCGTCTGTACTTATCTCCCAGGATTCTGGGAGACAATAAAGTTTGCCTGGGTCCAGTATGTCAGCATCCTGCTTATCTTCCTCTGGGTATTCGAAAGAATCAAAAGATTTGTGTTTCTGAATCAGGTGCTGACCACAATCCCTGTCGCAGCAATGCCCCAGGGAGAACGGTGTAAGGAGCACTTATCGTAAGAAGACCACTTCTGAGAACTAAGCAGGACCCTGGCTACCTCATCCTTGTCTTCTGAGAACGGCCATCTTAAGAAATTTTTACAAAGAGCTACTCACAGACACGTGCCCGCCTGTGTCCTTTTCCTACCAGAGACAAGGACAATCCCTTCTAAGCTTTCTCTACGCAGATTCCGTGTCTTCTAAGCACCTCCAGACTCTTCAGGGACTAGTTTGTGGAAACATCCAAGGGTTCCTGAAGGCTATAATTTGCTTGCTTGCTTTTCTCTTTCTCTCTCTCTCTCTCTCTCTCTCTCTCTCTCTCTTTTTTTTTTTTTTTTTTTTTTTTGCCTTAGACTTGAATTTCAGGAGAAAACTACAGTCAGTTCAGAACTCTTGGAAAGAGTCCCATCTCTGGTCAAGCAAAGACTTTTCCTCTCTTGAACTGAGAAACATGCTATGCATTTCTTCCCACTATTGTAAACCACCTTTTACTCTTTTCAGGGCTCTCTTGTGAGAGATATGCAAATCAGGAGCACTTTCCACTCCTGAGCATCTAAATTTCCCATTCAGAACTTTGGTTTCCAGAACTGAGAGGTCCTTGAAGGGGAGAATGGGAGCAAGGAGAGGGAGCTCCCGAGAGCACATGCACGCGCACGTGTGCGGGGGGCGACTCCAGGACACCGGCTCCGTCCACCTGCCCTCGGGCTAACAGACAGCGGTCTGTCACCAGCTCGGCTGAGCGGCCCTTTCTCCCTGGCCCGCTGTGGCTGGCTTTTTGCCCTGCCTTTTGCCCCGTCTGTGCCCCTGGAACAGCAGGCTGAAGCCAGAGTGCTGTTTCGTCCCCAGTCCCCTCAGCAGCAGTGGGGGAAGTAAGGATTGTAACAACAGCTTCTTTCTCTCTGGCCCTCACCCAGCAGCCTGGACACTTGCCACACCTCCTCCTTGACAGCCCTCCCCCCTTCTTGAAAAGGACGCGGGTGACAGAGGACCTGTTGTTGGTATTGGCTCCCACTGCCAACAACCACAGAGTTTATTTGGAGGGCTAGCGGGAAACCCAGCGGCTTGTATTCCCCTGATGAAGGAACAGGGTGCCCATCGGAGTGGCAGCTTTGGGGAGGACGCACGAGGTGCAGTGAGGGGACAAAGAGGATGCCTGCCCGCCCAGGAGAGCTTGATCCGGCCGCCTGGTCGGCCTGGTCCTCAGCAGCGTGACAGGATCAGCCTCTTGCCTAAGCGAGTGGCTGCCGGCGGGGGGCCTCTGCTGCACACGGAAGACGGTTTCTCCATCCTTGGCCCGAGGAAACGACCTGTCCTCCAAGGACAGATGGATCCGCCTTGTGATCCCCAGGTGTCACTGGCACTGGAGACACGCCTGCTCTGAACCAAGCTTCAAACCCACCCACAAACTCCTAGACACATGTATGCCTCAGTTTACCTTGGAGATTGAGTTCTTATTTCCAAAGCACCTTTTCTTTCTTTCAGGCTGACCAAAATAAGAGTTTTGGAAACTGCTGTTTTGAAGTATTCAAGCACAAAAATAGCTTAACACTGGCCCCTCTGCATTGTCTTTTAATATCTAGGGCTGTTTATATACCTACACATTTTTTTTCTTGGGATTTAAGTGAAAAATGGTTTCTGGTTAGAATCACAAAAAGGTATGGAGAAACGGGAAGATAGTTAAAGACATGAATGAACAAACACTGCTTTGCATTTTGTTAAATTATTTTAATGCAGAATTTGTATAAAGAACCATGATGTTTTGTACCTTTCTAATTAAAATATTCAAAATGGAAAGTTGCATGTGTCTGTTTTGAGAAGAAGACTTTGCAAAGGGGGTGGGGGGGAGGGCAGGCGTTGAGCACACAATTACTCATCGGGAGCCTTGAGTTGCCAGGGCTCTGCCCAAAGACCTTGGAGCTTTTGTTAGCTCTTTGGCAAAATCCCCTGGTCCAGGCCCAAGTAAATGTGAGTTTTTGGTGGAATCCACATGGCATGTGGAAACCCAAAGGCTGGAAAATTACAACTGTGTCTGGTGAATATCAAATTATTTACGGATCAGATGTTGGTAGCTTCCGAACCAAATGACGCGGTATAGTTGCAAGAGGGGGAAAAGGCGAGAAATACACAGGATTTTATCAGCTGAGCTGTAATAACTCATAGCTCAGTCAGGGTTTAAGACAATCACTCAATATTTAGGGTGACGGGGGAGATCTCTAATTTTGGGAAGTGATTTTACAGTTTCTGTTTGAATCAGGTGAGGCTCCCTAAGGCTCTGCTTAGATCTCATCATCTAAGATTAATAAGGCAATTCTCTGTCTTCTTTTTCTTTCTCCTCATGCTTTTTAATGCTTTTGGAAAGCACGAAAAGGAGTCCTCAAGTGAATAAGAAGGAAGAGGTTTGGCGGCTCCAGTAGATATTATACTTATTTTATCTTTTATTTGGTAACTTCTTTTTTAGATTAGAATAAAAATTTATTTTTGGTAAAGAATTATATTGTTTCATTTGTAAAAGCTGGAAACACTCATATAAATAACCAGCCCAAAGCTTGGATTTCCACGGGATCATCCGCATGAAGCAAGAGTCTGTTACTTCTTGTCTTTCTGACCAGAGAAGTTCTAAATGCCTATTGAGGGAAATGTGTAATTACAGAAACCTAAGGAAAACGAGTTGTCTGTAAATGTAGAAGTTATCACGACTGGTATTCTGGCAAACGTCTTTCTAATCTTTTGTGCTGTTTCTAATGTTTTGACTATCATAAACACTTCTATGAACCTTGTGTATAAATCCTTCTTGCCAGTCTATTTCCTTAAGTTTGATCCGAGAAAGGAATTACTAATTCAGAAAGCTTATGGCCCTTCGTAAGGATTTAAATTCATCTTGTCAAACCGCATCTTGGAAAGAATGCACTAATTTATACTCCCAGCAGCAGAGACTTCTTTTAGATCCCAGCACGGATTACAAGAGGTCAGAATGCTCTTTTTCAGATGCCTGGACTCTGTTGTTATCCTGGCCGGGGAGGGGGACAGACTGCTTTACTTACTGAAACGTATCTTGTATTTATCCGGACTTGCTATCAAGCCTGTGCCTCTGGGATAAGACTAGAACCGGGAAGGGACGGGAGGAGGGGGCAGCCAGCTCTGGGTCTAGCCCCTGAGGGCAACCTGGCGTCTCGGCCCCTCCCAGCTCGACTACTGGTTGGAGAGGCTGCGCTGTCCGCCTGGCATCAAGATGCTTTGGACTTGGCTTATTTAGGTCTGAGGCTGGGGGCTTGGGCAAGCGGCTTGGATTCCAGGTCACTTCGCTGCGAGGATGCCACGGAGAGCGAGGAGAGGCAAGATTGCGATTTGATTTCCCCTCGCAAGGGCCTTTTGTGCTCCCCGGAGCCCTCGCTCTCCAGGACCGGGGCCGGAGACAACTCCTTCGGCCAATGAGTCCGGAGAGGGGTGAGCGCCAGCGCCCTTCGCCATCCTCCCGCCGCCCCCGGGGCCCACCTGTGCCCGCCCCCTCCCGGTGCTCCCGCTCCCGCCCCTCCCCCGCGGTGGGGAGGGTACTGGGAGCCGGGGGCCAACCGGCTCCTTCCTTCCTTCCGTCCCTCCCGCCCCGGCTCCCGCCCGCCGGCTCCGGGACCGCAGCCACGTCTGAAAGCGCCTCATTGTGTGCGCTCTTCTCGGGCCGCGGGCGGCTGCGCGGGCGGCGCGGGGCGCGGGGGGCGCGGCCCGGGTGGGGGGCT
>NC_043715.1:11122744-11130002 GCF_006229205.1 Suricata suricatta
CGGGGTCACTGCGCGCCCCTTCAGAGCCTTGGGAGCCCACGGAGCACATCTGCCCCTGCGGGGTCTCCCAGTGAAGACACGGCGGGCCGTGGACTGGAACCTGGAAGAGGCGAGGTCAAGGCGCCCCTGCCGAGCCTTGGGGGAGAGGTGTCCGCACGACGCCAGCTTCGGGTACGTTGGTTCGGCCTCTCTCCGCCCCCCAAACAGGGGCACTGATCTTACAGCTGAGCAGTCGGGTGTGGGGAGAAGAGCTAGGGGGCTGGTTCTAGCAGAGGCTGGAAAGGGCATTGCAGCCCCCAGGCGCCGGTTGCAAAGTGGCTTCCTGGGGCTTCCCTGCACAGGAGATCGCTGCTGGGGATCCCTAAACTCTGAAAACGGGAGTTTCCGAGGACATGGCTTTAATCCAGAAAGCTTTTTCCCCGGAGCTCTTTTGAGGAAAAGCAGCTTGGTGAGTGCGTTGAGAACCATATGCAGCTAAGTTGGAGCTTGGCGGCCCCTGTTTTGGCTGCAGGATCTTGACCTGAGCGGAGGTGCCCGGCAGATGTTAATTCTCTTTTCTGTACCCTCTTGCATCGGAGGCATGAGGGTGGGAAGACTGAGGCCTAGAGAGCAGAAAGGACTTGGCTGCCCTGGGGCCCGGGGCGAGGATGCCAAGTACCAGAGTTAATGAGAAAAGTGTGTGGTTGCTTCGGCACAGTAAGGGGCGGCTGCGCTGAGGGTATGGTTGCATTTACTCCTCGCCAGAGCGTGTGGTAGGGGCTGTTACATCAGTAAAGGAGCCAGATGTTAGGAGTGCCTTGCTCAAAGTCACACACCTCACTGGTGCAGAGGCAGAATTTGAACCCAGTCCGGCTCCAGAAGCCGGGCTTCTAGCTGTTGTTCACTGCTGTGTTGCATGTACATGTTCTGACCCTGCCTGGGCTTGCCACATGCTGTTCCGAGGGTCACCTGAACCAGATCGGGCTATTGTCCTGGAATTTTCCTTATGAAAAGACTTTCCCTCGGATTCATATAGTTGTAACCCAGGATTTGGAAGACTTCTGAGCAAATATTAGGGTACTGTGGGACATTGTTCTAAGTGCTTTATAAATATTAATTTCTTCATTCTTCAAATCAAGCCCTGACCTGGGTTATATTATTCCCCCCTTTACTTTTATTAATTAAAAAAAATTAATGTTTATTTATTCTTGAGAGAGAGAGAGAGAGAATGCAACTGGGAAAAGGCAGAGAGAGAGGGAGACCCAGAATCCAAAGCAGGCTCCAGGCTCCCAGCTGTCAGCACAGATTCCGTTGCGAGAGTCAAACTCACAAACTCATAAGATTGTGACATGAGGTGAAGTCGGACACTTAGCCGATTGAGCCACCTAGGCTCAATTTTTATTTTTTTAATGTTTGTTTTTGAGACAGATCATGAGCGGGGAGAGGCACAGAGAGAGGGAGACACAGAATCCCAAGCAGGCTCCGGGCTTCGAGCTGTCGGCACAGAGCCTGGATGCAGGGCTCAAACTCAAGAACTGTGAGATCGTGATTTGAGCCAATGTTGGACACTTAACCAACTGACCCACACAGCACCCCCATTTTTTTAAGTGAGCTCTAGGGGTGTCTGGGTGGCTCAGCCAGTTGAACATCTGACTCTTGATTTTGGCTCAGGTCATGATCCCAGGGTCATGGGATAGAGTTGAGTGTGGAGCCTACTTAAGATTCTCATTTTCTCTCTCTTTCTCCCTCTCTCCTTCCCTCCCTCCCTCTCTCTCCCTCTCCTCTCCTTCTATCACTCTTCCCGTTCAAACGTGCTTTCTTGCTTGCGCATACTCTCTCTCTCAGAACAAATAGACGAAAACCTTTTAAAGTAAGCTTTAAGCCCAATATGAGGCTTGAACTCATGACCCTGAGATTAGCAGTCGCACACTCTACCCACTGAGCCAGCCAGGTGAATTTCCCCCATTTAATAGTTTCAACAACAATAACAGGCACAGAGACATTAAGTGACTTGCCCAAGATCACACAGTAAATGATCAAATGGAGCTCATCAGCCGCTGTGCTCTCCCTGCTCCGTCATGAGACAGAATCCTGCTTCTAGTCTAGTGAGGGGAGATACGTGCAGAAATGCGTGAACAAGACTATTCTCCCTGGGGATAGTAGCATTAACGATGATTTCTTCGTATCACCTAATACTCAGGCAAGTTGACATTTCTCTGATTGCCTCAAAGATATCTTCTTCCACTTGGTTTGTTTGAATCAGAATCCAAACAACATCCACACATTGCATTTGGCTATTATACGTTTTGAGTAATTTTCTTCTCAAATATCCCTTTTCTTTTTTTTTAATGCCATTTAATTCTAAGTATGATTTACTTTTCAAAAATAACAAATGAATCAAAATTAAATTTAAAAAAATTAACCAGAGAACATTCCAGAATATCCCTGTAAAAAGAGGGATCCGCCAACACCTAGGGGAATGCAGGAGAATGTGCTAAATGTGCACTCCCCACCCCTATCCCCTGCATGTGTTATTTCAGAAAAGAGGTGGGAATCCCCAGACTTGGCCTCCCCAGCTGTAAGGCTCTATGATTAGGTCCTGTGCAAAATGCATTTTGAAGATCCCCAAAGTTCAGAGCCGGGGAAAGGTGTTTTCTGTTATCTGCTCTTCTGCTCTGAAGTGCCCCAAGGGTGGCTCTGAGCCAGGGAGACTTGAGGCTAATTTCCCAGACAATTTGATTTCATTTCCCAATAGATTCTTGCAGGCAAATGTGCTTCCTCCAGCGGCATCTGGGCTGTTTGACTCCAGCCTCCTTGCCTCTGGCTGATGCCACGAAGCTGCTCGTTAGGCTGGCAGAGAGCAGATGTGGCCAGGGCTTGGGGCCAGGAATGTCCTCTGCCACAGCCTGGACCCGTCCACAGCCCTGGGGCTGAGGGCAGGCTTAGGGTCTTCAGTCCTTTCAGCGTACAGGAGGTAATTCTCGGTCCGAGCCCCTGTCCTACTCTGGCCGGCTGGTACTCGGATCGGCCTGGGGACTGGTCTGCAGGCACTTCTCGTCCTGCAGGGAAAGCTGGAGCAGGCAAGCTCCACCCATGCCCGTGCCTCCTTTAACCAAGCTTATGATGTTATGATGACCAAAGTAAGACAAGTCTATCCTAGACCAACTGGAAAGCACAGCAAAGCACTAGCCAGAAAAAATTACTTGTTATCTGGCCATAGAAAGGTAACTATTATTCAGCACACATCCTTCCAACTTTTTCTCTATATAGTTGTGTATTTTTTTTAAACAAAAGCTTTATTGAGATAGAATTCGTATACCTTATAGTTCACCTTTTTGTGGCACACAGTTCACTGGTGCAAAGTATATTCATGTTGCGTGTTAATCACCTCAGGGTCATCCATGTTGTAGCATGTATCAATACTTCATTCCGTCCTACGGCCAGATAACATTGAGTTGACTCTTGAATAATGTAGGTTTAAACTGTGCGAGTCCACTTATATGCAGATTTTTCAATAAACACAGTATGGTACTGTAAATGTATTTGTCTTTCTTAAGATTTTCTTGGTAGCATTTTCTTTTCTCTAGATTACTTTATTACATAGAATATACAAAATAGGCATCAACTGACCGACAGTGTTAAGGCTCCCAGTCAGCAGTAGGTTATTTGTAGCTGAGTTTCTGGGAGCCAGAAGTTACACATGGAGGGGCAGGGGGCTCCTGGATGGCTCAGTCGGTTAAGTGTCCCATCCTTGATCTCAGATCAGGTCTTGATCTCAGGGTTGTGAGTTCAAGCCCCACGTTGGGCTCCATGCTGGGTATGACACTACTTTAAAAAGTTACACATGGATTTTCAACTGTGTAGAGTTGATGCCCCAACTTCCACATTCCTCGAGGGGCAACTGTATATGGATGTACCCCACATTTTGTTTATCTGTTCATCAGTTACTAGACATTTGGGATGTTTCCACTTTGGGGCCATTATGAATAATGCTGCTATGAAAGGTAATGCACAAATTTTTGTGTAGACATGTGCTTTCTGTCTTCTTGGATATGTATTTTATTTTATTTAAATGTTTGTTTATTTTTTGAGAGAGAGTGCAAGTAGGGGAGAGGCAGAGAAAGAGAGACAGAGACAGAGAGAATCCCAACCAGGCTCCACACTGACACAGGGCTTGATCCCATGAACCATGAGATCGTGACCTGAGTCAAAATAAGGAGTCGGATGCTCAGCCACTTGAGCCACCCCTGGATGTATGTATTTTAGGGGGCACCACATGGTAGCCCTGTGTTTAACCTTTGAGGAGCTACCTGTTTTCTATAGCAGCTGTACTGGTCCAACCCCCCAGCAGGCTTCTCACTAACACCGGCGATCTACCTTTTTGATTCTAACCATCCTAGTGGATTGGAAGTGGTAGCTCATTATAGTTTTGATTGCCATTTCCCAAATGACTAAAAATGTCAAGCATCTTCTGCACGTTTAGGTAATTTGTATATCTTTGGAGAAATGTCTACTCTAATCTTTGGCCCATTTTTAAGTTGGGTTGTTTGTCTTCTGTTATTGGGTTGTAAGAGCTCTTTATGATTCTGGGTCCATTGCTATACATATGATTTGCAAGTATTTTCTCCCGTCTGGGGGTGGCCTTTCTCATCAAGAAAGAGATACTGATATGATTGATTGATTTTATATTGGTGTATTTTTAGTATCCTTGTATGTTTTGGTCTTTGGGTTTTTTTTCCACTTGACACTATGTAGTCAGAGCTCTAAAGTTAGGTGGTAAGGATTTAAATTCTGACTCTGCTGCTGCGTGGGTCTTCTGGGAAAATTTCTTAGTCTTTCTAAACCTCAGTTCCCTGATCTGTAAAATAGGGAGGAGTCTCAGCTCCACTTTGTAGGTTTGTTGTAAGGATTACATCAGGAGATGGGCAGGAAACTCTTGGCACGCAGGAAGCTCTCAATAGATGGTATTTACCGGGGCTCCATGTTTCCAGCCCACTCTAAACATTCATCTTCCTCTTTCCCTCTCTCCTTTTCTCCCTTGCCTTCGCCTCCCCCCCCCTTTATTTTTCTTCTTTTCTCCTCCTTTTCAGCCTTCTTTCTTACAGATGCCCTGGGCTCCCTTCGGGCTGGTTTGCCCCCAGGGGTGGCCCTTGATGCCAAGAGTCCACTGATCCCTCATCTGGAATCTGTTTTCTCTAGCCTTTGGGATTCCTGAACAGGGATGGCTTCCAGCTGATGCCAAACTAAGAGAAATCTGAGCCCCGGATCTGTACCTAGTATTACATTTCACTCGGTTAGATGCGGTGCCAGGGCTGGGTGGGGCTGATGACAGCAGGCACTGTGGAGTCAGCAGCACGCAGAGCTGTGTGACAGCGGTGTGCAGGTGAGGGCTTCCCAGAGAGCTGGAGCCCCTCCTGTGGCACAGCGTCCTGCCCTCAGGTTCCCCCTCTGCAAGCCACACAGAGCAGCAGCTCCTCCCTCTGTCTCTCAGCCCAAGAAACAGTCAGAGATAGTTAGGAGATGCTGTCACTTTAAAATGCTCAGCAGGACAGCGCAGAGCCTGCTTGGGATCCCCTCTCTCCCTCTCTCTCTCTGCTGCCCGCCTGCTTGTGCTCACGCTCTTTCTCTCTCTTTGTCTGTCCCTCCTCTGCTTGTGCTCTCACTCTCAAAATAAATAATTAAACTTAAAAATAAATGCCCAGCGGGAAGAAATGTGGGACACATGGCAAATTCCTCCCTTTGGATTTGGATCAGAGAGTATCTGACTTCAATTAGGCAAATATTTATTAATATCATCTACTCACTGAGTCTTTGGGACATCCCCTGACATGACACATGCTGCCTTATTCAGTCAGGATTCTGAACTTTTTATTGAAATATACATATAGAAAAAGAGCACAAGTCATAGAAATACAGCTGAGGACTTTCCACCAACAAACACACTCCGGTCCTTAGCACTTCCTGAAGACATACAGCCTGACGGGCCCCCAGAAAGCTCATTCCAGGCTCCCTGAGGGTTATGCCTGCACCCACCCCCCAACGAGACCCACTCTCTAGTCAAAACGCTTGGTGGTAAATGGCAGAAATTGAACTCACTCTGACTTGAGCAAAAAAGGGGCTATTTTCCCCAACTGAGAAGTCCGTGGGTGAATCCTGCCCAGCTGGATCCCGACGCTGCCGGCTACTTGCGGCTCTCAGACTTTCTCTGCTCCCTTCTCTTCTGGATTGGCTTCCTACCCAGGCAGCTTCCTGCTCCCCTGCAGACCTACGAAAATCCTGGGGTTGGACTTGGGGCAGATGTCCATTCCTAAGCCTCTCGCTTGGTGAGGGGACGGCGTGTGGAATAGATAGATGAGTGAGGCTTGGGGCCCTAAGAACCGGGAAGTGAGGGGCCAGCTCCATGCAAGCCAGGGGCACTGTGTGGGAGTGAGGGGTGGCTCCTCAAAGAAAAATCTAGAGACTGTTAGCAGAATAAGAAGGAGCAAATACTGAGTGGACCCAAACAAACTCTGTGCAGTGCACTGGTGCAGGGCTGAGCCCCACACTGGATGCCTGGGAACAAATAGTCGTGAAAAAACACAGTCTCGACCCTCGAGAGTTGCTCACAGGCAAGAAGGGGAGGCAAAGTGTCACTCGGGGCAGAGTCGTACGTGGCTTGAGAGAGGCACAGGTGAGGTGTCTTCAGAGGAAGCGGGGATGGCACTCAGGGCAGAGAAGAGGTGGCCATGGAGTGTTTATTCCAGGTCATCCGATGTGTGGGAAGCTGGGTCGGAATTACAGGAAGTGAGTTTGGAAAGCTGAAGGTTGCTTAGTGGGAAGATGACATGATCGATATATGGTGTAGTGGCTCTGGTGATTCTGTGCAGTATGAAATGCTGGGGAGACCTTGTGGGGGATTTTTCCAGAATCCAGGGGAGAAGTGTGCATGCCAGGACTAGCATGAGCCTCCCCTGGCACTGGAGAGTTGGGCCACTCACTCGACCGTCATCTGGTCTCGTGGCCACGTCATAGGTGTGTCTTTAACGTTCCCAGCTAGATTGTCAGCTCTGCTATGAGAAGGACCCTGGACATTGGACCTCCTGCCAAGATCCTCTCACTTTATTGTCTTTCATTTCTTTTCTCTCTTTTATCCGTCAGTGATCTTTTTTACCTTCTCCACTTCTTCAATTTTATGTTTCAACCCTACAATTTTAATCCCTAAGGTTAACTCCAAAGGGAAACAAAGGATTATACAAGAAAGGAAGTGTGGTCTTAGTGCACTGTTGTGCTTTAGTTGTGA
>NC_043715.1:11130102-11134748 GCF_006229205.1 Suricata suricatta
TGCCAAGATCCTCTCACTTTATTGTCTTTCATTTCTTTTCTCTCTTTTATCCGTCAGTGATCTTTTTTACCTTCTCCACTTCTTCAATTTTATGTTTCAACCCTACAATTTTAATCCCTAAGGTTAACTCCAAAGGGAAACAAAGGATTATACAAGAAAGGAAGTGTGGTCTTAGTGCACTGTTGTGCTTTAGTTGTGAGCTAGTTTACAAAGCTATATGGTGTACATTTTGAAATACTGACTTTATGACAAAAAAAAAAACCCAGAGTGACTTGACAAAGACTACTCAGTAAAGTCGCCCTGGGTATCAGGCTGGAGGGGAAACTTCCTGTTCCCTCTCTGGCCTGTTGTACTTTATTCCCACCCTCCTCCCCCCAAATACATGATTGTTTTTATCACTACCATCAAAGACTTAGTGGGAGTGGGAGTTGGAGGCACAGGTATGCTGGGGCCAGGGGAGCACAGAAGCAGAGAGTGTCACTTCCTTTTGATTCGGTGGCCCTTGCGCTCATGTGGAGCTGTGTCGGCCAGAAGATGCCCCCCCCCCCGTTCTAATTTTCATGAATAAAACATGAGCCCATGATGACCTGGTCTGACCTCTAGAATTTTGTGTCACCTCTATGTATTACCTTTTTTCAAAAACCAAACATAAGGGGCATGTGGGTGGCTCAGTCGGTTGGGCATCTGACTTCAGCTCAGGTCATGATCTCATGGTTCGTGGGTTTGAGCCCCACATTGGGCTCTGTGCTGACAGCTCAGAGCCTGGAACCTGTCTTCGGATTCTGTGTCTCCCTCTCTCTCTGCCCCTCCCCTGCTCATGCTGTGTGTGTCTCTCTCTCTCAAAAATAAAAACACTTAAAAAAAAAGACCCAAACATATAAATAAATACCCCTAAAGAATTTGTAGGCGGGGGTGGGCTGGTGGGGAAGGGCCTTCCAAAATGGCGGACTTCACTGGGGAAGGGCTTAGGAGTGAGACCCACTCCAGAGCGATACCCTAGGTGTCTGGCACTTGAATTTAAACCTCTGCCATGTTCCTTACTGAGTAGTCATGTCTCTGGTCCCCACTGCCTCGATTAAAAACAGATAGAGGTAGGGGCTCCTGGGTGGCTCAGTCAATTAAGCCTCCGACTTCGGCTCGGGTCATGATCTTGCAGTTCACGAGTTTGAGCCCTATATCAGGCTCAGTGCTGACAGCTCAGAGCCTAGAGCTTGCTTCAGATTCTGTGTCTCCCTCTCTCTCTGCCCCTCTCCTGCTCTCTCTCTCAAAAAGAAACAAAAACATTTAAGAAAAGAGGTAATTTCTACCTTCTAGGAGTGTTGGGAGGATGCAATTCAATCATAAAGATAAAGTACTTTTCCTGGTACTTTTCTGACTGGTTCTTCTTAACTTTGAACCCTAAGATAATTGGGCGTGCTCTACATAAGGCTCCTTACCAGAAAATCTCTCACAGGACCTGCACTTCTCTGGACACTGCATGGGGCAGGATATGTCAGTCCCCTTCCTAGTTCTCGAGTTCCAGTAATAAGATCAGATATCAGTTCCTGCATTGTGTGAGTCACTTAAGAAAATGCCTGGTTTCCCTGGAGTGCAGGTAACAAACAGATCGGCCTGCGGTCAAGACCCTCTCTCACCAGAAAAGGGCTGGGCTGGCCAGAGCAGCTGCCTTTGGGCCAGGCTCCGGGTCCTGTGCTCTGCAGGGATCCCAGAGGAATGGGAGAGGCCAGCTGCTTGGGATCCAAAAGTGCCAGGAGCTTAGAGATAGAGATGCTGGGCTGGGTGCCCCCTTCCCTACTGTCTCTCCAAGCATTCGGTCCTTCGCCTAAAAAGTTGAAATCATCATGTCTACCAAAGGGGCCACTAAGTTAAATCACAGCACTTGGCACTTGCAGTCATTTATATCAGCAAATGCGAGTTGAGTTCCCTTCCTCTCCTGTACCCTGTTCTTGCGGGGAAGCAGGCCCTTGAGGAGAGGATTTAATGTGTGGAGTGGAAAGGCCCCGATGCTCTCCCTGTTTTCCGGAAGTGAGAGCAGAGGATCCAGGGTTCAGGCGGCAGTGTCCGAGTCCACGGATGACAGATCCGTTGGGTGTCATCTACCCTCTCCTGCAGCCTCCGGATGAGTGGGAGCTGCTCACAGCTTAGACCTGGCTTCTCCCTGGGGAGGCTGGCCTGGTGTGGGGCAAACACTGTGAAAGCAGGAGGAGACTTTGAGGCCCAGCCTTCCCAAGCAGCTCATCTTTGAGGTCATGGCAAGAGCAACAGGAGCAAAGAGGGAAAATGTCGGACTTCGGGGTATGTGAGCTTGGCTCACAGTTCCTTCCACTGTGTGGGACAAGTGTGACAATCTTAGGATGCCCTAAAGGACCCAGCAGTGGTTGGGGACTAGAGGTGGGCTCCGGAGATGCTGGGATTTCAAATGTAGGTGGCCGCGGGGTGTCGCGTCTGGGTGGAGACCTCCCGTGGCTCCTCCTCTCCAGACACAGTGCAACACGGTGCCAGCAGCAGGAGCATGGGACACGTGTGTGGCGCTAGCGAGCCCTCTGTTTGTGTGTGGCACCTTCCTCATGACAAGCCCAAGAGGCTAAATGTTTTCATCCTCGTTTTACAGAGGAGGAAATTGAGGAGGAGTCGAGTCATCTGCCCAGGTCTCCTAGCTCCTAAGTGGCATCAGAGGACTCAGTGCCAGCCCTCCCTACTCCATCCGGGAGGAGATACCATCAGATCATGCCCATTTGGAAAAATGTACCCTGGGCCTGGTCGGTGCCCAGCTCCAGGCCGGGGCTGGGCAGCCCTGTCCCCACCTGTCAGTCTGGGAATGCAAAACCTTGCCACTGTGCCAGGTTATCTCCTCCAGTGCAACTCTGACCCAGCCTCCCTCCTGCTTCCTCAGGTCCTGAAACGTCGGCGGACACCTTCCATGGATCTGTGATCGAGGTGGGCGGCTCTCCCCACAGCCCTGGACCACAGTGAGTAGCCAGCACGGAAAAGGCGGACGTGGCCAGGGGCCTGCCTGCTGTCTCCTGTTCCATTCCACCTCTCCCTTAACTGCTTTCTTCTGCATGTGTGCGCAGCTCCAGAAGGGAACCTTCCCTCTGGAGTCCGCATCCTGCAGCACTTTACTCCCTGTAGGTGGCAACATTGGTATTCTTTGTCTATGTCACTTACTTGTTTACTTTTAATAATAAAAGCTGTGTCTGCTTGTTTAAAAAAAGTCAAACAACACAGAGTGCACTGTATATGGGGCACCTGGGTGGCTCCATTGGTTAAGTGTCTGACTTCCACTCAGGTCATGATCTCACGGCTCGTGGGTTCGAGTCCCATGTTGGGCTCTGTGCTGACAGCTCAATACTTGGAACCTGCTTCAGATTCAGTGTCTCCCTCTCTCTCTGCCCCTCCCCTATTCTCTCTTTCTCTCTTTCTCAAAAATTAAATAAAAATATAAAAAGTCCATAAAAAAAAAAAGAAGCACACTGTGTGTAAAGTGCAGTTATCAGTTATGGGGTTTACTACATGCCCTGCCCCCCATGCTTGTTCCATTACTCCAGCACCAGTATTAATCCCCTTTTTACAGATGGGTAAACTGAGGTAAAGACAGATTAAGTGTTTGGTCTGCGATCACAGGCTAGGAGGTGGTTGAGCCTGGTGAGAGAGCTAAATCAGTCATCAAGCTGTTTAGCTAAACAACCTAAAATTGTCTCCCAAAGAAGAAATTCTTAGGCAAAAGGTAGGCATTCTGTGAAAGAAAAGAAAAGAAGGAAGAAAGAAAGGACAGAAGGAAGGAAAGAGGGAAGTAAGGAAGAGGAAAAGGAAAAGGAAGGAAAGAAAAAAAAAGACAGAAGAAGGAAGCAAGAAGGGAAGAAAGTAGTAAGGCAGAGAGAGGGAGAGAAAGAGGAGGAGGGAAGGGAGGAAGTAAGGAGGACACACATTTCCCACAGTAGTCTGTAGCTGCCCTTGGGCTCTGCATAGACTAGATACGGCTGATGTCTTGAAGTCCTATTGCCAGGGGAGCACCCAACCGAGATGACTCTAGTCCAGAGAGGCCCCCTGCAGGTCGGGTGGTCCCGCCCCAGGTCTGCTCCCTGCAAGCACCAGGCAGGAGCTGGGCTGCGCAGGAGCTGGGCTGGGAGCGGACCGCGGTCCCTAACGGCTGCGCTCTCCCCGTCCCCCGCAGGCCCCCCAGGCATGTGGCTGCCACGCATCTCCAGCACGGCCGTGACCGTGCTCCTGCTGGCGCAGACCGCCATCCTGCTTTTCCTGGTCTCCTGGCCCAGGCCGCCGTCCCCGGCGGGCGGCAAAGAGCGGGTGCACGTGCTGGTGCTGTCCTCGTGGCGCTCGGGCTCGTCTTTCGTGGGCCAGCTCTTCAGCCAGCACCCCGACGTCTTCTACCTGATGGAGCCCGCGTGGCACGTGTGGACCACCCTGCCGCAGGGCAGCGCGCCGGCGCTGCACATGGCCGTGCGCGACCTGGTGCGCTCCGTCTTCCTGTGCGACATGGACGTGTTCGACGCCTACCTGCCGTGGCGCCGCAACCTTTCGGACCTCTTCCAGTTTGCCGTGAGCCGCGCGCTGTGCTCGCCGCCGGCCTGCGCCGCCTTCCCGCGCGGCGCCATCAGCAGCGACGCGGTGTGCAAGCCGCTGTGCGG
>NC_043715.1:11134848-11263627 GCF_006229205.1 Suricata suricatta
CTTCGAGGACCTCGCGCGGGCGCCGCTGCCCGAGATCCGCGAGCTCTACGGCTTCGCCGGCCTGAGCCTCACGCCGCAGCTCGAGGCCTGGATCCACAACATCACGCACGGCTCCGGGCCCGGCGCGCGCCGCGAGGCCTTCAAGACCTCGTCCAGGAACGCGCTCAACGTCTCCCAGGCCTGGCGCCACGCGCTGCCCTTCGCCAAGATCCGCCGCGTGCAGGAGCTGTGCGCCGGCGCGCTGCGGCTGCTGGGCTACCGGGCCGTGGCCTCCGAGGCCGAGCAGCGGGACCTCGCCGTGGACCTGGTGCTGCCGCTCGGCACCCGCAGCTTCAGCTGGGCGTCGTCCGCCCACCCCCGACCTTAGCACAGGCCCGGGGCGGTGGTGGCGGGAAGGGAGCCGGTCACACAGCACCCAGGCTGCTAGTGGAGGGGCCGGGAGTTTGGGCGTCTCCCCCTGTAGTAGGAATGGACTGAATCCCCAAAACTCCCTGTTTCTTTCTTCTTGCTTCTTGATTTTCCTTTTTGAGCTCTTTAGGAGCGGGGTTCCCGTCAGGTCCAGACTTCAAGGAAAGCAAAACTGCGGCCACACTTCCTCTAGGCACAGGAGATACATTCAGACAACTCTGCTGTTACTCAAGTGCTTTCTTCCTAAGTCTCTTTGCCTTTTGGATGCATCACCCAACAGCTGACAACGGGGTCCCAGCCCAACCTGGGAGTAGAGGGGCACTGTGCTGAGCTGGCCCCTCAAGTCTGTACACCTCCCCCCCACACCCCAGACTTCTTTATACCCACATCCCACCACCATGCTCTATCAGAGCTGTTGGCATTTATATTTACTTTTTTCTTTCAGCAAGAAATCAGACAAGGTGCCTCTTATCTTTGGTCCCCCTCTAGGCTCTTTCTGCCCCATCTCCCAGGAGCCCACATACCCCCTCACCTGCCCAGGTAAAATGAACCTTTGAGGTGTCCTGACAGTAAAAGTCCCACCCCCCAGAAATAAAAGTTAATTAAGCAAACACCCAGGATATCCGAGTTTACAGTCTGTGAAGTTTGACAGACAAAACGCAAAACTGAAGGGACTTGTCCAACGTTACACCATGAGGAGGGCGGAGGAGGAGCATTTCCCGCCGAGGCTACAGGGGGAGGGCGAGGGGTGATTGGGGCTTGCAGAGACCTGTCTCCTTTACGAGGGGAGGTCGGACGGTCCCATCTTACCAGCACTAGGGAAAACGGGCCACCCATGGCCAGGCTGCAGCTGCGGGCTACAGGAAGCAATGAGCTCTCTGAGCCCAGAGCGCGGCAGCCGGAGCCTGCTGGGTAAGCCCGGCGGGAGGCAATGGGGAGGCCTGGGCAGCCAGCCAGGCAGAGCATGTGGCAGAGCAAGAAGCTGGCATCAGGATCAGTGCCTGGAGGGCAGGTCACAGGGTGACTGTAACTAGATAAATCTCACCAGGAGACTGGGAGAAAAGAAAGGCTGTGGGCTGATTGCCTTCCTTTGGTCCTCCCGGCCAGACCCTAGCCGAGAGCAGAATACTGTTCCTACCTTCGAGCCACAACACCCAGCTCTGGCCGCAGAGACTTACTAAAGCAGTGCTGGATGTGTAGAGGGCTTTGTCCTGAGCTCGGGAAATGAGGATGAGAGTTAGCAAACACCCAGGAAGTGTTTAAAAGGAAAGAGAAAGAAGAGGGAGGAAAAGTTCACAGACCCTCTGGGAAGAATAGGGCAGCAGATCTGAGTGCACACAAACTTTGGGGCACAGTGTTGGCGTGGGGACTGGCGGTTGCCGGAATGTGTGTGCCTGACACGTCTGGAGATGAGGGAGCTGCCTTCACTGTTGCCATCAGTTGCCAGAAGCGATTCTGGAGGCCGCTCACTTCTTTTTCTCAGCCCAGGTGTGACCTTGGATTGGTGGGACCTTGATTGTGGACCCCCATCCTTCCTGTAAAGCAGGCAGGCAAGAGCTAATCGGGCATTTTCCACATCTTTGCTTGCGGGGAGCAGAGACATATTGACCTTGATGCTGAAGCTTCAGGACACCTTACTTAAGGATCCGTCAAGCTGTAGAAGCTTCAGGCCTCATAAAACCTCAATCTGCCCCTTCACAGTAACATGGGGAAGGTATTTAAAATCCCAAATTTGTTAATGGGGACTCTGCAACCTAGAAAAAGGCTCAGGTCACATAGCTTAATATATGGGACAGACCTCAGGGCACCTGTTGGCTGAGTGCATCCTACACTCGATTTCACCTCAGATCATGATCTCATGGTCTTGGGATCAAGCCCTGCATCCAGCTCTGCTGGGATTAGAGCCACCTTAAGATTCATTCTCTCTCTCTCTCTCTCTCTCTCTCACTCACTCTCTCTCTCTCTTTCTCTTTCTCTTTCTCTTCCTCCCTGTCCCTCTTCCCTGCTTGTGCTCTCTTCATCTATCTATCAATATATCTATCCTCATCTGATAGAGAGAGAGAGAGAGAGGATAGACCTCAAACTCGCATTTATGGCTTCAATGCTTAGAGTTCTAACAAACTGAATGGGAGATGCAGCAAAGGACCCTACTACCCGCTTGGAGAGCCAGACCATTTCCCTGGTAATGACATAGGTCTCTAGGTCTCTCATAGGAGCCATGTGGGCATTTGGCTGCAAACATCTCAAGGACCTGAGTGTTGAAGGGTATGGTAGGCAGTGGGCTGGGGCATTGGGGCCCCTACTCTTCGCCACTGTTCTCCCTGCCCCTCCCTGTCCTCTGCCCTGTGCTGACTACTGAGGATAAAAGTAACCTGCTGGCCCTGTCTGGAAGGAACACAGTGCCAAGTGGAGGAGTCAGCCTAGGAATGGTCCTGGACAATGTGGTATGTTCAGGCAAAGAGGGATAAGCAAGATGTTCATGGTGCCAGAGGTCAAGAATAGGGAGATGCTGATCCCTTGTGGGGCCCAGGAAGGCTTTGGGGGTGGCTCAGAGCCAGCCTGATAGTGGCATCACACATTTCATTTGCCCTTGCTCTGATCGCAGATTGTATGGATGACCACCGTTAATGGTCTTCGCTACGTGATGCATCCATTCTGGCTGTACACCCAAGATCCCAGAAAGGGGATGACCAGCTCCTAGACTTGGCTCCCTGCCCATAGTGTACTCTGGGCAAGCCTCTGGGTGAGTGTATACATGCCTGGTGTACCTGTTTCTAAGCAAGCCTGGGGGTGAACCCAGATCGGGTTTCCAGGTAAGGACAGGCAGGACCCAATTGAGTGTTTCAATGAGTCAGGATAGTTCAGACCCTGGAGACATAGTGAGGGGCCAGAGCAGTCACAGACCTTGCTCTGGTGGAGAGTACAGACTCAAAATAAATAGTTCCACAGATAAACATGCAAACCTAAATTTCAGTTGTGCTCTAAGAAGAAACAATAAGAATGGGGAGAGGGTGACCTACTTTAGTATGGGGATCAGGAGGACCTCTTTGAAGAGGAAACACTGATTTGAATAAATGATGAATAGGAACTCAAGCACAGAATGAAGAAAAGGAGCCAGATTAAAGAGAGGGATTCGTCCCCATGAAATCAAGTTTCCTTGACAAAATTAAAAACTCACTTGTGGGTCCAGGCTCATGAGAAGAGAGAGACCCCAGGAGGTGACCAAGTCTGTGTGTCTATAGTAAGGATTCCGCCAAGTCAAACTACTGGATCAACGAGCATTTGTGTCCTAAGTGCGACACTGCCAAATTACTCTACAAATGGAATCCCAACTTAAAGTCTCTGGGACGGTGTGAAGAACGCCCTATCTCCCTCTCCTCCGGACCACCCCCCACCCCACCACCATTCCCTGTACAGGGGTCAATCGGTTCTTTTCATTTTTACCTACTTGGTGGACTATTATTCAGTGATAAAAAGAAATGAGTGATCAAGCCATGAGAAGACAGAGGAAACTGAAATGCCTATTACTAAGTTAAAAAAGCCAATGAAGAAGTTACATGGTATATGATTCCAACTAATATGACATTCTGGAAAAGGCAAAACTATGAAGACAGTAAAAAGATCAGGGGTTGCCAGGGGTTGGGGATGAGGAAGGCGGGATGAATAGATGGAGCATAGGGTTTTAGGGTCAATGAAAATACTCTCTATGATACTCTAACAATGGGTAATACACCATTATATATTTGTCCAAACCCGTAGAATATACAACACCAAAAGAAAACTCTAAGGTACACTACAGACTTTGGGTGATTCTGATGTGTGCATGTAGGTTCATCCTTGGTCACAAATGTACCGCTCTGGTGGGCAACATTCATAATGAGAGAGGCTACGAATGTGTGAGGGCAGGAGGTGGGTGGGAAATCTCTGTACCTCTCCCTCAATTTTGTTATAAACCTTAAACTGCTCTAAAAATGTTCAGTCTTTAAAAAGAAAAAAAAAGACTGGACCGAAAACATTGGTAGCCTCAGGAGGGCGTGGGCGTCTGCTGAAATGAGAGGGTTTGGCCAACCACACAGACACAAGCAACCACTGCAGACTGAGTGACTTTGAATTTTCCTGGGGTGGCAGGTCCCTCAGCCAATCACGTGTTTTCTCCCTTAGGGGTAAGACTGGAGACCCTGGTTGGCCCTGCAGTTCTGGTAGCATTCTGATCCCAGTCTGCAAGTCCTCCACACCTCTATTCGTTTGTTCAACACACATTATGAATCGAACAGTGACCAGTGCAAAAGTAGGGAATAATCACGGGTATTAGGAATGTATGGGTAGAGGAGTGTGAGCTGCAATTTTTAGTAGGGTGAGAAGGTGACATTTGAGCAAAGTCTTGAAGGAAGACTTTGGCAGTTAAGGGGTAACAATAGGTAAAATTTCCCAGAGGAGGAAAAGGGCAATACAGAAATCTTAAGGAGAGAACCCGTTTGGTATATTGGGAGAACAGCAAGAGGCTAGTGGGTCTGGTCTGGGGGCCAGAGGAAGAGAGCTAAGAGATGAGAAAGTAAGAGAGAGGGAGTCAGATCATGTAGGACTTTGTAGGCCTTGGTGAGGACTTCAGCTCTTCCTTGGAATGAGATGGAGGGTGTCCAAGGCCACTCTCGCTCTGTGGTTCTCCTTAGTCAAATGTGCATATGCTATCACATATGTATGTAATATGTCAGGTACTTAAAAAAATAATAGAACAAGCACCCAGTTATGTCATTATAATTTCACTTCCTATGTTAATATCCTTAATTGGTGTACTGGTTAGTTTTGCAAGTTTCTGAACTGGATTTAAATCAATCACACTGTGGCCTTCTTCTGCAACTTAGATTTTCCCCTCACCTTTATATTCCAGGGCCTCATCATGTTGTTGCTTGCAGCGTTAAGTAATTTATTTCAGTGACTGAATAGTATTTTATTGAAAATTATTTCACAATTTTATTGACTCATTGTTGTCTTGATGGACACCCGGCTTGTTTTCAGTCGCTTGCTGTTACCATACTACTAGGAACCACCCTGTATGAATCTCCTGGTGCCAATGCTCTAGGATATCCATCTGGGAGTGAACTTGATGGATCATGAGAATCTTCGTTCAACCTTATTTCAAACTGGTTGTCAGCTGCCCCCTCAGGACATCCCGTTGCTCTACAACTTCACCCACAACTGGCATTCGCAAGACTTGAAAATTTTTGGCTACTGGGTGGTTGACAAATGATCTCACTGTGACTTCATTTTGGGTTTCACTGATAAATAATGAAGTTAAACATCTTTTCCTATTTTTATTGGCAATTTGTATTTTCTCTTTGATGAAGTACCTACTCAGGTCTTTTGTCTCCTTGTAATTTCCTTATGAGTTTCAGTACTTTGTAGATCTTGGATACTTTTGCCTGTCACAAAGATATTGCAAATAGCTTTTCACAGTTTGTGGTTTGTCTTTTTGCTGTTTTTATGATAACACTTGGATAACACAAGTTCTTAATTTATCAGTCCTTTCCTTTAATATTTGATTTTTCTATTTTGAGAGCTCCTTCACTACTGTGAGGTCATAACTGTATTCAACATTGTCTTCTAAGTTTTACAGTTCTGCATCTATAAGTGAAATAAGTGAGATGGGTGGTAGAGTTCTAAAAAGCAAACAAAAAAACCTAGTTACTTCCTAATTTTCTTGCAGGCGGTGTCTCCTGGGCTTTGTATGGCCTTTCAGGTTTTTTCCCATTAAGAGAAGAAATAGGTACCTTCTTTACCCTGTCATTAGAAATTTGACATTCTTGCCCATTTTGTCCCTAGCTTGAAGTCAATTCCACTATTTTTCCCAAGGACACTCTTCTTTCTGTTCTAATCTGGCTAGATGGCTGCTGGGACTTCTGCCCAGAAGTTGGTCTAACACTCCTGGTTAAATCCAGGATTTCTTGTATTGCACATCTTTCTCTTTCCTGGCTATCACTCCTTAACTTTGCTAGAGGACATACTCAACTTCCTTAGAAAAGGCACATACATTTTCTGAGTCCTGGAAATATAAATGTCTTTTTTTTTAACCTCAATTCAGAATTTAGGGATAGACTTGTAAATTCAAAATAATGTTTCCTAATGTGATACACTATTGTTATATAACCCTAAAATAATTTGTTTCTTCCATTTCTCACACTCTTGTGGTCTGAGAAATGTACCAAAAGATAGCATTATTAAATATTTCATGACTTGTTTAATACTATTTCCATTTTAGATACATTTCTTGACTAATGCAAAATCCCAGTTGCAGAATTGAGGAACGGGTATCAGCTCTTAAAATCTTCAAAAGAGAGCTCTAATAAACAATCTTGCTTGTTCTTGAATCAATATTACGCAAAATACTATGAATTTTGTAAGCAATCCATTTATTTAAAATTTTTTTCAGTTTATTTATTTTGAGAGAGAGAGCGAGAGAGAGAGAGAGAAAGAGAGAGAGAGCTGGGGAGGGGCATAGAGAGAGGGGGGAACAGAGGATCCAAAACAGGCTCTGTGCTGACAGCAGAAAGCCAAATGCTGAGCTTGAATTCATGAACCGTGAGATAATGACCTGAGCTGAAGTCGGATGCTTAACAGCCTGAGCCACCCAGGCGTCCCTGCAAGCAATGCTCTTTAATTTAAAGAAAGTAAGCTTTCAGAAAATTCACTTTCCCTCCAAATTTTTAAAGTTTTGCTGATGTATTCCAGCCTTCTTCACCTGGCTGCTGAACCATCTGATTCTCATTGGTAGATCCGTTTTAAATCTACGCGCCGGGTCTGGGGAGGGTATGCAATTCCCCCACGGTCTTATAGGTGGCGCTGCAGAGCAGAGCAGAGCACTTTCTACTCCGGAGCAGGAGACACTTGCCCAGTAGGGGGCGTAGTCCTTGAGTGCCAGGTTTCGGTGAGCCGTACGCAACGTCAGGGGCGGGAACAACTCTCGCCCCGCCTCTATTATCTTCAGCGTCCTGTGATTGGAGGAAAGGCCCATCACTTGGCCGCGCTGTTGAGGTGGGAGGAAGAGGGCCCCATCCGAGGGTGACGCTGAGGCGGTAGAGGGGCGGAGAGCGCTTCGGTTTGTGAGTTAGAGCGACCGAGCCTCAGCAGCACTCCTGACGCTATCTCCCCATCCCTCAGCGGTGAATGGCGGCGGGATGGAGCACGAGGGGAGCGGCGGCAGCGGAGGGTCGGCCGGGCTGTTACAGCAGATCCTCAGCCTAAAGCTCGTGCCGCGGGTGGGCAACGGGACCCTGTGCCCCAACTCCACTTCTCTCTGCTCTTTCCCAGGTACCGGCCCCGCCCCGCATCGCGCTTGCGCACTCCGCGCTCTGTCGCTGCCGCCCGGCTGGGGGGCACCCCGTCCCCTGCGGTCCCACTTTTCCGGGCTGTTTTCCTCTTGGCAGCAGCTTCCCGCTCCCTCGGCCGGGGGCTGGAGGATGTAGCTCTTCCTCCGTCGCTTCCTCGCTGGCACCTCTGGTCGGTCACTCCGACTCCTCACTGGGGGCCGGAGCGGCCGCGAATGGACCGGTCAGTGGAGGGAACTCGGCCTCCATCCGAACTGACGTTGCTCTTGGAGTTTCCAGAAGCCCCAGAGTCAGACCGGAACTCGACGGAGCCTCGGAGGCGGGCTCCCCTCGTCGTTAGGGGCTCCAGGCGCCTGGCGCCTGTGGTCCGCGCCGGCCTCTGGGCTCTCGGTGCTCGGACGCCGAACTGTCCCGGCTGGGCTGAGGGGCGGTTGGCTCTCAAGGGGCTAGTCTCGCCTCAGCCCCCGGTGCCCCCGGGTTGTATGCCGATCGCTCCCACCTCCGTCCAAATGCACCCACTCCGCCAGCTTCTCTTTCTAGGAATCACTTTCTGAGACCTGTTGCCGCATTCCCCACTCACGCGTTCGAGATCTTTGACACCGATGTGTTCTCACTCTCGTTCTCGCTCGCTGGAGCTTCCGCGGGGCCTGATGTAAGGGCTTTTTCGCAATTATTAGACCAGGTAGAAAGCTGTCCGTGCTCAGACAGCTGAGAGGAGGAGAAATGACCTGGGAAGGCTAACAAAGGCTTTGAGGAGAGGGCGCAGTTCTGTGTTGGACATTAAAAGGCAGGAAGACCAGAGTGGCGTTGGAAGGGGAGGTTGGGCTGTCCGGCAAAGATGACTGGTAGTAAACAATTCGAGAACTGGGCCTGAGACCTGCGAAGGAGGGACGGGTGGATTACTTGCTGACTGCAGTCATAAACAAGGCACTTGTGATTTTCTTCCACTGGGAAGCGACTGCCAGGCGCCATTCAGCGGACACCCGGGACTTGGTGTGTATCACCTGCCTACTATTTTCCCCGACAGCTTTGTGGGACAGCAGATAATAGTAATCATGTTGGGGTAGGTACAGGTATTATTTTGGAACTCGAGCTAAAATGATAATCTGGCAGCTCACGTTGTTTCAAAGGGTACGGAGAGCACATTTGACAGTGACAACAGAAATCGATGGCATTTTGGAGACACTTTAAAAAACTCAATGTGCATACCGTCTGGAGGTTCTGCTGGGCCAGATTAGTCTGTTTTTGTTTCCTTATTTTTCCCTCAGCTCTTTATGTTGAAATTTTCAAACATACTGATAAATGGAAGGACTAGTATAACAAACATATACCCTTTACTTCAACTCATTATTAATGTTTTTATTCTTTTGCTTTATATTTACATATACATGTGTGAATTATGTGTGTGTATATATATACACACACACTTTTTTATTTTCTGCAGACCCATTTGAAAGAAAGTTACTGAAGTGATGGCACTTGATGCCTAATACTTCAGCTTGTATCTTTTATTTATTTATTTAATTTTTTTAATGTATATTTTTAAGAAAGGGTGTGAACAGGGGAAGGGCAGAGAGAGAAGGAGACACAGCCCAAAGCGAGCTCCAGGCCCTGAGCTTTCAGCACGGAGCCCAACGCAGAGCTCCAACTCACAAACCGTGAGATCATGACCTGCGCTGAATTCCAACACTTAACTGACTGAGCCACCCAGGCGCCCAATATAGCTTTTTTCTTTTTTTAAGAAAATACCAGATCTAATCCAGGATCACACAGTGCATTTAGTTGTCATGTCTCTTTAGTCTCCTTGTATCTAGAACATTACTCCATCTTTGTTTCTTGACATTTTTGAAGAGTCCAGGTTAATTTCAGAGAATGTGCTATAATCTAAGTTTATCTGATCTTTTTTTTTCATGATTACCTTCAGGTTTAAACATTTGTGTTTAGGATCCTTTCTACACAGGTGATGTCCACTTCCCAGTGCATTATATCAGGAGACCTTTCACATCAGTGTGTACCTATACTAACAGTGCTGTCAGTAATCATTTGGTGAAGGTGGTGTTTATCAGATCTCTCCACTGAAGGGGTACCTTAATCCTTTTGTGATAAGTCATATGTGAGGGGATACTTTGAAACTGAATATTTTCCAGTCTGTCTTTCAGTTGCCTTTTCTTTAAGATAGAGGTACGTGGATTTGGGACAGTGCTTAAGCATTATGTCATAATAGCTTTGCTTTCAGAAAGTATTCTGAAAATAGGAAACTGCCGCATGTACATGAGTTTATGGGCAATTCTAAGGAGATATATATAATTTGGAGGTATTGATCACTGGGAATTATTCATTCAGCAAGTATACATTTGGCACAGTGCAGACTCTGAGCTTGGGGTATAAACACACATGAGATAGAGCCCTTGACCTGAAGTTGAGCAGAATGATGGGTAAACACATAGCCTCCAGGCTGTGTCTCATCTTTAACTGGACTGATGGATGTTATAGAAACATGGAGTTTGATCCTTTTTGAGGAACCAAAGCCTGCTTACAGTGAGTTCTATTCATTGACCTGAATCTGGAATTGTTTCTATTTTGGCCTCACAGAAAAGGTTCCTTGCACTTTAAGCCAAGTCAATATGGCAAAATCATTGCTCTAAAATACTCTGTGGTTTGTCACTATCAGGAAGCTTTGAATTGATTTTTTTTAACCTGCATTTGCAATTTAGCCATTTAGATTTCTGCCTGACCCTCCTTATTCCAGGTTGTTCAGATTTCTTTTGCTCTCCTCATTTTTTAGCAAATCTGAAAGGTAGATCTTTTCTTTTATCAGGAATGATATTAACTCTCTGGAAGTATGAATTTTTGTTAATATCAGTGTTAAAGTATATCCTGTGATAGTTATACTTAAAGCCACTCATGTTTTGGTTGCGCCGTTGCTGGAGTCGAGTGGGTCACACTCAGACCAGTCATTTATTCATTCACTCAACAAGTATTTACTCACTTGTCTGTTGCCTGCCTATTATTTTCTGGATACCAAGTAAAGATGTGTAGTGAGCCAAACAAAGGAGGATAGAGAGAAAATAAAAGTTTGGAAAGGAAGAGCTGGTGGTGTCAGACCGCAGGGAGATAGTCAGCGGCAGGTCTTGTGTGTCAGGGGCTGCAATGCTGTTTCGCTTCAGGTTATGAGGAAGCTCTTGATGATGATGCCTTTGGACTTGAAATCTGAAGGACGTGAGGCACGAGCCATGCAGCTGTTGGGAGAAGCTTCTGGACAAAGACACAGCAGGTTCATAGCCCTGGCTTAGGAGCTTACTTCGGAAACATAAATAAGGCCATCATGGAGGATGGAATAGTGTGGGCAAAGCAGGGAGGAGGAGGTGAGGTCAGCTCCCAGAGGGTAGTATGGAAGGGTTTTGAGCAGAGGATGGATGGTCTGACTGACTCCTTTAAGGGTACAATTTAGTGCTTTTTAGTATCTGCAGAGTTTGCACCCATTACGACAAGTAACTTTAGAATATTTTATCACCCCAAGAAGAAACCTCATACTCGGGCGTCTGTCCAACTCTCGATTCTGGCTCAGATCATGATCCCAGGGTTGTGGGCTCAAGCCCCACGTTGGGCTCTGCGCTGAGCATGGAGTCTGCTTAAGATTATTCCTCTTTTTCTCTCTCTTTCCCTCTACCCATCTCCCTCGCTTGTGTGCGTGTGTGCTCTTTCTCTCTCTCAGATAAAAAACAAAACAAAACCCGCCAAAATACACTTCATATCCATTAGTGCTGATTTCCTGGCTTTGTGTGGAGGATAGATGGAAGGCCAGATTAGGACTAAGAGGCCACTGGAGGGAGGCAGGCCCGAGGAGCACACTCAGAAACCAGGGGGAGCAGGCAGGCAGGCAGCAGTGTCAGAAGAGAGGTGGCAGCCCTCAGCGGGCAGTCCCGGTGGGAAGGTCATCACTGGTGAGGAGGAGTGGAAAGGTCTTGGGAAAACTCACTGCTTAGCTTTATTCTCACACTACTTGCACATTCACAACACTCTGGCATCAGTTGTATGGGTTTTCTACATGTCTAGCAATTCTGTGACACCAGTTGGATGTCCTGAAGTTCAGTTCCTATGCTGTCTACCCAGAGTTAACACTAGATCTCACAGGTAAAGGGCTCAGGTTCCCCAGTTCATAGGCCAGTCAGAGGTCTGGGTGGTCGGGTGTGCTTCTGACCGACTGGCCCTGAGTTGGGAGGTTCCTATGACCCTCTTCCTCGGTTCAGTTAGTTTTCTAGAGCAGTTCACAGAACTCAGGAAAACACTTTACCTACTAAATCACCAGTTTTATCACACAGCATATTTAAGAATACAAATGACCACCAGGTAAAGAAATACATAGGGTGAGTTCAGAAGGGATTCTGAACAAAGGAACTTCCGTCCCTGGGGAGCTGGGGGGCTGTCACTCTCCCAAGACATAGGTGTAGTCACCAAACCCGGAAGCTCTCTGAACCCCATGCTTTGGGGATTATATAGAGGGTTAATCACGTACACATGATTGATTATTAACTCCACTTCCAACCCTTCTCCCTTTCCAGAGGATGGAGGGTGCAGCTGAAAGCTCCTTGCTTATAATCATGGCTCTCTGGTTACTAGCGCCTACCAAGAGTGCCTTCTGAGAACAAAAACAAAAGAGGTGCCTGGAAATTCCAAGGGATTTAGAAGTTCTCTGTCAGAAACCAGGGTCAGAGACTAAATATTAGGGGGCACATGGGGGGCTCAGTTGGTTGAGTGTCCTGCTTCGGTTTGGGTCATGATCTCACAGTTGCATGAGTTTAAGCCCTGTGTTGGGCTCTGTGCTGACAGCTCAGAGCATGGAGCCTGCTTCAGATTCTGTGTCTCCCTCTCTCTCTCTCTCTCTCTCTCTCTCTCTCTCTGTCCCTCCCCTACTCATGCTTTATTAAAAAGTTTTTTTAATGTTTGTTTGTTTTAGAGAGAAAGAGAGACCAAATGTGAGAGGAGGAGGGGCAGAGAGCGGGCTCCAGGCTCTAAGCTGTCAGCACAGAGCCCATCGTGGGCCTTGAACTCACGTGAGATCATGTGAGATCATGACCTGAGCTGAAATGGGACACTTAAGCAACTGAGCTACCCAGGCTTCCTTAGCACCGTTATTTAAAGGATTTTAGGAACACTTTCAGGAACCGGAACGGGGGGCGGGCAGTAACCAATACATATGTTTTTTATTTCACAAGGGAACAGAGAGACCCCCTGGTGGGTAGGTACTGTTCCGTAAGGGAGGGGTCTGAGTTGGCAGTGTGGAGAGATGTAGGCCATGGGCAATTAGTATCAAGACCATCCAGCATTGAGTTGCAGGACCAGGAAGGACTTCAGTTCCCAGGTGCCCTCAGAACCCTGGATTCAGAGGAACTAACTGTGTTCATTTGGTTGTTTGCCTGGAACATATGACAGAATGTGGCCCACTGGAAGGGTGGCTGAGTGCTGAGCCTCACCCTGCCCACTTGGCTTAGGCTTCTTCCACTCCTGCTGACTGGGGCCAGCTTGGTCTTCAGGCCTTGCTTAGAAGTTGGTTGACTCCGTCGTGGAGGTTAGAGGGCCAGGGAGCCAGCCATTACAAATGCCTTCGGTCAATACAGAACTCACCTAAAGGAGTCTGCTGTCTGTGTGTCTTATCCCTTTAACTGAATCGTCTGTCTGAAGAACAGATTCTTAAAGATAATAAGCTCCTTGTGGGCAGCATGTTTGTCTTGTTTTGTTTCTGTTTCATTCAAGTGCCTGACATAGGGAATGGGCTCAGTAAATACTTGATTGTTGAAAGAATAAACTCTTAGTGCTTGTATTAGTTTGCTACTGGCACAGTAACAACTTACCACAATTTAGTGGCTTAAAACATCTTAGAAGTGTGGAGGTCTGAAATCCAAAATGGGTTAACAACATTGCCTTCCTTCTGAAAGCTTTAGGAATAATTGGTTTTCTTGCCTCTTCCCTCTTCTAGAGGCCCCCTGCATTCCTTGCCTCTGGCCCCCTTCCCTCATTTTTACACTTGATCTTAGCCAAAAGGCCGAGAAGCAATCCCTTCCCTCATCTTTAAAGCCAGAAGCATAGCATCTTCAAATCACTCTCACCCCGACCCTCCTGCTTCCTCCTACGAGCACCCTTGTGGTTATGTTAGGCCCACCAAGAGCCGGGCTACTGCCTGCCCCAGGACCCCCAATCTAGTCACACCTGCAGACTGACTCTGCCACATAGGCCCTGGGGATGAATGTGTGGACATCTTTGGAGCCCATTCTGTCACCAGTGCTTAATGTGATTGCCCCTTTTAATTTTTTGTGGCAGATTAATGATCTGATTTATACTTCAACATCAGGCAGTGCTATGACTTCAGCTCTCAGATTAAGCAAAGCTGAAGATAATGCTTGATTTGAAACAGTGAACAAAGAAATATTGGCAGATATGTAGACAGATTTTTGACAGCATGTTGAACCAGAAAAATGAAAAGTACTATATGATGATCAATAAGTAGCTATTACGTAGATAGCAAATTAAGGTGCAGTAGGTTAAAGGGAAATTGCTTAGTTTTTTTTTAAGTGTTTTATTGATTGGGGTTTGCCTTTGCTCTGAAGAGTCCTGTAATAATCTCATCCATCTAAAAAGTGTTTTATAAACTCTACTACTCACCTAACCTAATGAAGCCTTTTTTCTTACTTAATGTGACTTAAGTGACGCTCTGTGAGATTTGTAGGCACTGATGTAGCTAATGGAAGCAGTTCAAGGTTGTAGGAGGGTGCAGTGTGCTTCCCCTTCTCAGAAACTCCAGGAAGTGCTGACCTGCTGTGCCACACCTTGTTTACAAACAGGAAAATTGAGGTGTGGGTTGGCGCCTGGCAGCCTTCCTCGGGCAAGTGCTGTGCTCCAGGAAATGGGGAACAAGTGAGCGTTGGGGTCTTCGTCTGCTTAGGCTGCTGTAACAAAATGTCATAGGCTGAAGTGGTTTAAATAACAAAAACTTGGGGCCCTTGGGTGGCTCGGTCAGTTAAGCTCCGGACTCTGGCTCAGTTCACGATCTCATGATTTCTGAGTCTGAGCCCGAACCCCACGTCAGGCTCTTTGCTGACGGCTCCAGAGCCTGGAGCCTGCTTTGGATTCTGTGTCTTCCTCTCTTAGTACCCCTCCCCCACTTGTACTCTGTCTCTCGCTTTCTCTCAAAAATGAATAAACTTTTAAAGGTATTAAAAAAAATAAAAACCTTATTTTCTCACAGTTCTGGAGCCTGGATGTCCAAGATCAGGGTGTTAGCATGGCCATGCTGTGGTGA
The DNA here is from genome assembly GCF_006229205.1 of Suricata suricatta. Taxonomy (NCBI): domain Eukaryota; kingdom Metazoa; phylum Chordata; class Mammalia; order Carnivora; family Herpestidae; genus Suricata; species Suricata suricatta. Next base: position 11,149,876 of record NC_043715.1, read on the forward strand.
GGGCCCTCTTAGGCCGCCTTCTTACTATGTCCTCACATGGCAGGGAGAGAGTGAGAGAGAGACAGATCTCTCTTCCTTTCTTACAAGGTCTGGTCCCATCGGACCCACTTTTATGGACATTATCAATTTGGTGTGTCTCTGGCAGATGGAGGCCTCCCCTCCCAGCTCATTGCCCGATGGTTCTGTGGCGTCCAGTGCGGAGCCAGGCTCCAGCACTGCCTGGAGTTGCTATAGAAAGCAGTGCTCCCCTCTCAAACTGGGGAGCTCCAGCCGGGCCCGAGAGAGTAGTACCAGGGCAGTGACGGGCTCTGAAGTCATCAGGGGCAGTGGCAGCCAGAATGGCAACTGCTTCGCGTCCTCAGAGGCAGATCTCCACCCCATTGTCCACCCTGGGGCATTGGGATCTGGTGCCATCATAGTATTTCATACACTCAGCGGTTGGATGGAGGTCAGAGTCTCCACGTGATTTGGGGAGTACCTAGTAAGGACTAGGGGACTGAAGATGGGGTACTGCTCTGGAGGAGATAGCATGGTGCTGGGCTGTGGCCTTGGGTCAAGCCAGTGGCAGGTGATGCACGCGGGGGCGTCAGCGGGGCAATTTCCAGGCCCGGGCATGCGTGTCAGAGGGGCAGTTTCTGGACACCGTATATTTTACATAGAGTAGCTTTTTATGTTACATGTATTTAGTTTTTAACCTTGGGGCCTTACTATTTAATTGCTTTATGCCCCATATTTCGTGATCTAACTTGGCTTAGCAGAATTTGGCAAATACCATCAAACAGACCAGTTTCAACAGTATTATGAAAGTATTCTGAAGATAGATCTTGTTCGGCAGGGGGAAAAAAAAGTCTCACAAATGGTTTGAAACTTTTTATAGCTATTTGTTTTTCACCAGAGCAAAGGTGCCCAAACAGCCTCGTTGTTTGTTATTTTTAATAAGCATTGAGCCCTAGATGGGGCACCTGATACTTTGATTTGGCGCCTTTCATCCAAAGCATGAACTAGGCGTCCTAATTTAGGTATATGTCAAATATGGTATTAATTGAAGCTTTGGGTGAATCCAAAAGAGCAAAGAATTAGTATAGCCATCGGTGACAATGCCAAGGGTGGCTTGGGGGGATTTGGCCTCCACTCCTAAGCTCCCACCCACAACAAAAATAAGAAATTAGGAAGAAAACCTGCACAGCAGTAATTCTTTTTTGTTTTGTTTTTGAGAGTGAAGAGTGAGTGGGGGCGGGACAGAGAGAGAGAGAGAGAGAGAGAGAGAGAGAGAGAGAGAGGATCCCAAACAGGCTCCGTGTTGTCATCCGGGAGTCCCAGCGCAAGGGGATCCATTTCACGAATTGTGAGATCACAATCTGAACCGAAATGGAGTCTGACAATCAACTGCTCAACCCACTGAGCCACCCAGCGCCCCTGGTCCTGTCCTTCCCGCTCTCCACTGTCCCCATGCGAATTAGTGCTCCTGGTCGTTTCTGTAATTGTTCCTTCCAATCTGACTAACCTTCCAGAACTGTTCTTTTGGAAACAAAAGGTTTTTTTTTTTCTTTTTCTACTTTCTTTTAATAATAATTCTGTAAAAGCCAGTAAGCAGCTAGCAAAGCTTTTTAAGGAAAATCCATGTAAAAAGCAAGTTGTCATTAGCCCTACCCCAACCTATCCCACTCCCCAGAAATAAGGCTTTTTTGTTGCTTGCCTGCATAGAGCAAGTGTGGAGTCTAATAGGGCTCCGCCCCCAATCCCCCCACAGGCATTGTAGGCTCTGGCAACTTCTTTCCTTCCCTCTGCCTCTGTTTCCTCAGCCAAGAGCCTGGGATATTCATGATCTGTGACTCATAAGTGTGTTAAAGGGTTGCACTGGTCACTGTTTGTAAAGCACTTAGAACAGCGCCTTGCACCTGTCCTCAGTGTTTCTTAAATACACCTACATCCAGACTTTTCACTGAATTCATAGACTTACATACGTTTGTTTCTTTTGTTTTTATAAAAACAGTCTTCTGTATACTCTTCTGGAACATGCTTTTTTCACTTCCAATGTGGCTTGGGCATCTTATCCCATCAGTATATAAAGATCTATCCCATGTTTTTATGTGATAGTAGAATGTTACATTACGTAGGGGCGCCTGCATCGCCCAGGCCGTTAAGGGTCTGACTTCAGCTCAGGTCATGATCTCACCGTTCATGATTTTGAGCCCGAGTTGGGCTAAGTACTGACAGCTTAGAGCCTGGAGCCTGCTTGGGATTCTGTCTCCCTTTCTCTGCCCCTCCCCTGCTTGCATTCTTTATGTGTCTTTCTTTCAAACATAGAATTAAAAAAAAAAAATGTTACATTAGGTAGGTGCACCACAACGTGTTTGACAGTCCTACGCTGATGGACATGCAGCTGGCATCTGGTCTTTGCCATTACGGAAGGTGCTGCCGGGACCCCTTGTTACCTCTGGCCTCACCTGCATGTGTTTCCTCTAGGAGGTATTCCTGGAAGTGAAGTCCCCCGGCAAAGGTGCGCACACTTGACTCCTGGATACACCCTTCTCAGTTACCCTCCAGAAAGGTTTTCTAGTCTGTACTCCTATTGGGAGTGTAAGGTGGGGCCTGTCAGATAATGTCCTGACAGCCTTTTACTCAAAACCTTTAATGGTACTTTTAGGGCTTTCACACTGAGGTCTTTAGTCTGGCCTTCAAAGCCCACCATAACGTGGCCCCACCTGTCTTGGTAGCTTTTTTTGTTGTTGTTAAGTAGGCTCCAAGCCCAATGTGGGGCTTAACCTCATGACTTTGTGCTCAAGAGTGGCAATGCTATAGTGACCGAGCCAGTCAGGTGCCCCTATTTTTGTAGCTTTAACTGCTTTTAATCTTATAAACCTTCTGTTTTAGTCAGGCCAGTGGTTTTTAATCAGGACAGTTTTGCCCCAGGAGGACATTTGGCAAATTCTGGAGCTCATTGTGGTTCTCACAACTGAGGAGAGGCCGTACTGGCATCTAGTGGGTGGAGGCCAGGCTGCTGCTCCTTGTCCCTCGAGGCACAGGACAGCCCCCACAACAAAGGGATAACCAGTCCAGATGTCAGGAGTGCCGTGGTCAGGAAACCCTAAGTTAAGCTGTTGACTGATCTCTGAAATTACCTGTTACCTGCTCCGAGCCCAAGGATAGACAACGTATTTTCTCTCCCGTGACACCTTCGTTGTATCCACGTGGGTCGCTAAGGGGCTGTTTTGAGAATTCGGAAGCCTTGCCTGGGCTCACTGGGGGGAATTGCTGTGTCTGCTGTTTACCAGATTGCAAAGTCATGAGGGCAGGAAGGTATCTCCTCCTTTCTTGTGTTTTCTGAGGTGGCTCCTGCATAGGTTTTTAGACATAATTGGCGATCAAATATTTTAATGTTGCCTGAATTACAGTCATCTTAAAAGTTAGGGGTGCCTGGGTGGCTCAGTCTGTTAAGCATCTGGCTTCGGCTCAGGTCATGAACTCATGGTTTGTGGGTTCGAGCCCTGCGTCGGACTCTGTGCTGACAGCTAGCTCAGAGGCTAGAGCCTGCTTCAGATTCTGTATCTCCCTCTTTTTTTTTTTTTTAATTTTTAAAAAATTTTTTGTTTTTTATTTATTTTTGAGAGACAGAGAGAGACAGTGCAAACAGGGGAGGGTCACAGAGAGAGAGGGAGACACAGAATCCGAAGCAGGCTTCAGGCTCTGAGCTAGCTGTCAGCACAGAGCCCGACGTGGGGCTCGAACCCACGAGCTGTGAAATCATGACCTGAGCCGAAGCCAGACACTTAACCGACTGAGCCACCCAGGCGCCCCTGTATCTCCCTCTTTCTGACCCTCCCCTGCTTGCGCTGTCTCTCTCTATCAAAAATAAATATAAAACATTAAAAAAAAGTTAGACGTTCTCCCTAGGAACCAGTTCCTCTAACTTACTCACTCAATGTGCCATTTGTCTCTAAGCAGACATTTATATTTTCTGGTATTTATTTCCTCATATCTTAAAGAGCTTTGCTAGTCTAAGAGGTGACGGCCTGATACAAATTTAAGTATGTATGTATGTATGTATTTAGGGGCTTTATATGCGGTAACTTATATTAAAAACATTCATCACTTTCATATAACACCCAGTGCTCATCACAAGTGTCCTTAATGTCCATCACCCATGTAGCCCGTGCCCCACCACTTTCCCTTCAGCATCTCTGTTCTTCGTAGTTAAGAGTCTCTTATGGTTTGCCTCCCCTTCTGTTTTTATCTTATTTAATTTTTCATTCCCTTCCCCTATGTTCCTCTGATTTGTTTCTTAAATTCCACGTAAGTCAATGTAATACCAAAGATTTCTTTATCGTCCCCAAAAACCAGAAACTGCCAGGAAGACCGAGTCACGCATGCAAAAGCAAAGGGCTTTATTACGGGCTTAGGCTCGCTGGGGCCTAAACTTGGGCTCACAGGCTTTCCCAGGTGGTGGATCCATGCTGAGAGCCCCGAACAAAGGCGGGGTAGGGCTTTTGAGTTTGGGAAGGGGGAGTTACAGGAAATGGTGACATAGGTACAGTGATCCAATTATTATTATACAATATTATTGACAGCAGATTTATCCAATTACAACATTTAGAGTATTAATCAATTACAGAGTGGACCCAGGACCCAGGACCCTCATGTAGGGTGTAACTAGCCTTAAGCAATAAGTGATTACCTGTAGCTTCTATTTCTAGGCCTGCCCTTAGGAATGTTAAGGGTATTACAAGGGTGGTCCCTCTTGCCTTGGGCAATGTGTGCCCTTCTATTGTCTCAGTTTCAGACCTGGGTCCTTAACTGAAATCATATGGTATTTGCCTTTCTCTGATTTATCTTGCTTAGCATAAGACACCCTAGTTCCATCCACAACATTGCAAATGGTAGTATTTCATTCTTTTTGATGGCTGAGTAGAAAATGATCGTTGTGGGACACCTGGGTGGCTCAATCAGTTAAGCATTCAATTCTTGATTTCGGCTCAGGCCATGATCTCACAGCTCATGAGTTTAAGCCCCGCATCAGGCACTGACAGTGCAGAGCCTGCTTGGGATTCTGTCTCTCAAAAAAAAAAAATAAATAAAAACTTAAAAAACAAAAAAGAAAATGATTGTTGAATGAATAAAATTGTAAACGTTTTCCATCTTAGACGTCTAAAATGATTGGCCATTTTGGGGGTTGACCAGCTTGTTCTGAAAATGGCCAGATAGTAGATATTTCAGGCTCTGCTCCCGTGGCCTGAAAGCAGCACGGTCACGACTGAAACACACATGGCTGCGCTCCGGTGAGAGCTCATGCACAAAACCAGGTGGTGGCCGTGGACCGTGGTTTGTAATCCCTCTAGGACCATCAGTATTTGGATATTTGACTGCTGAACCTATCTGGCACCTGGATGGCTTTGAAAATGAAATAAGCGGGTATGATGAGGAGCCCTTGGTAATTCCTGTACCAGGGAAGCCTGTGACTTGTGACCTTTCTCTGCTTCTCCTTGTAGAGATGTGGTATGGTGTGTTCCTGTGGGCGCTGGTGTCCTCTCTCTTCTTCCATGTCCCCGCTGGGCTGCTGGCCCTCTTCACCCTCAGACATCACAAATATGGTAGGTTCATGTCTGTAAGCATCCTGTTGATGGGCATCGTTGGACCAATTACTGCTGGAATCTTGACAAGTATGTTAGACATTAAAATACCAGTCAAACGTTTCCTATGACTTGTCACTTAATTTCAGGACCCATTTTAGAAAAATGTCTGCGTGAAATGAAGAAAAAAGGGTGGCTTTTAACCATGGGTGCTTTTTTTTAGCATATTGGTTTTTTTCCTGTCTCTAACCTCTCCCCTTCTCCCCCCCCCATTATTTGGCTAATATCTTTGACTTCCTAAGTTGTATTTGCTCTCACTGGCTTCAGATGAGCCATGTGAGGCTTTTGAGACAGGTCACTAGTAAAAGATGTTGATCTTTTTGGAAGCCATTGCTCCTTCCCTGTCAGCTCTCAGCTGACCCGTGGCCTTGCAAGGTTGTTGGTGACGGCCTTCTGCTCACTCAGGTGTGGTTACTTTAAGGATGGAAGACTAATTCTAATGACAAGAGTTCTTGTTCAGAAAAGTGCCTGATTTGTTTTCTGATTATTTTTTTCCCCTCTCAAAACTTTCTGAATAAGAATTGGAATAACAGGGGCACCTGGATGGCTCAGTCCGTTGAGCATTTGGCTTCAGCTCAGGTCATGATCGATCACACAGTTCGAGGGTTCAAGTGCCGCTTCAGGCTCTGTGCTGAGAGCTCAGAGCCTGCAGCCTGCTTTGGATTCTCTCTCTCTCTCTCTCTCTCTCTCTCTCTCTCTCTCTCTCTCTCTCTCTCCTCTCTCTCTCTCTCTCTCCCTCTCTGTCTCTCTCCTTCTCTCTCTCTCCCTCCCTCTCTGTCTCTCTCTCTGTCTCTCTCTCTCTCTGCCCCTCCCCTGTTCATGCTCAGTATCTCTCTCTCTCAAAAATAAATAAGTGTCAAAAAAAATTTTTTAAAGAATTGGAATAACAAACTATAAATTGTTTTTACTTTCTTTTTTGGCTTGCTCATATCACAAAGATGAGAATCAGTTTACGTCATTTTTAAGCTCATAATTAAATATAATCTATATTTTATATAAATTAAAACCTCAAGAAACCAAAACTTAAAAACACTCCACTATCACATCCCTAAGTGAAAACCTCAGTTTGCATTTTGATATATGCTTTCAGACTTTTTTTCTAGGTGCACATGTAAACATAAATATATGCTGAGAAAACAGAAACAAAACATTCCTCCTAATTTGTAACTTTTGTGTGAGTGTGCACATTTAAGCCTTGCGCTCTGAACAGAACTTCCCCTCTGGCTTTTCTTTGACTTGAGTTTTTTTGGGGACAGAGTGGCCTCATTTCTTTGTGTTCTGTAGGTGGCGAAACCTTTGTGATAACAAGAGGAGGAGGCCAGTTTTCTCCTGTCTGCGTTAAGGTGTTTCCATAACTGGCTTTATATAGTATTTTTAACTGTATCACCTGCTGCTGCTCTTTGGAGACCCTCTGCTCCAGTTTCCTTATTGGATTACTGGCTCCTAGGAGCTGTCTCAGATTTCTCATCAGTAAAGATAATTCTACCCACCTCAGATGCTGTGTGACAATAAAAGGAAATGATGTTTATTTAAAGTACTTAATACCCAACACTTAGGAATTGTGCAATAAATGTGTGCATTCTGTCTTTAAGACTCCAGTGAATAGAGTCTATTTCCTTCCCATTTTGCTGCTCCTCCTGGTTTGCTTTCTCCATTCTTCGCTACTTTGTCATCTAGACCCCACCTTAGGGCCTACTTCAAGTTTCTTATACTTCTTTCTACCCAACCCACTTTTTTTTTTTTTTTGAGCTAAATTATGAAGGGGCCTGACAAAACAGGTGCCTTGCAGATGTTAGTAACACAGACAGTATGTACGCATAGACACTAGAGATGGCATTTGCTCTTTCTTAATTTATTTTTCTTTAATGTTTTTTATTTTTGAGAGACAGAGACAGCATGAGCAGGGGAGGGTCAGAGAGAGAGGGAGGTACGGAATCTGAAGCAGGCTCCAGGCTCTGAGCTAGCTGTCAGCACAGAGCCCGACGTAGGGCTCGAACCCATGAACCGTGAGATCATGACCTGAGCCGAAGCCAGATGCTTCACCGACTGAGCCACCCAGGTGCCCCTGCTCTTTCTTCTTTAAATATATTAATATGTTTTCATATCACATGTGTAGAATGTGTAGACATTTGATTGAGATGCTGTATATTGTCTTGTGTTATCCAAAATCCGTTTCGTGCTGTGCTTTCTTTCTCTGTCCCAGCTTGATGCTTAGTATTATGAGAATAGGGATCATACCTTATAAAACACAGAGGCAAATACTCATTTGCAGGAATGAACACACTGACCAAGGAGGATTCTGCTTGGAATAGTTTTTGAGAGGAGGGTCATCTGGGAACTCTGGATCTATTCTTGCCAAACTAAAGAAATCTTGACTTTCTCAGTAGAATGCTGAGTCCCTATAACAATTCATCTGGGTTTCTAGGGAGATACAGATGTTTGTGTTTGTTTGGTTTATTCCGTTTCTAGAAAGTTGTGGTGATTTAACACAATAAAAATGATTAATGATATGGGGGGCAGAAGGGACCCCCTTAGCACCTCTCCCCTCGCACCCTTTGAATTAATAACAACTTCGTAAGCTTAGAGTCTTTTCCCATCCTCTGCTCCCTCCTCCATCCACTTTGGGAGGGAACTGAGTACAGTAGAAGGCACAATGGGCTTCCCTGTGGCTTGTCCAAAGTATTTCTTGCTCAGTTTCACTCAGAAGTTTCATTGGCATTCATTGCCAAGATCTTATTAGGTACCTGTTAAATGCTAAGCATGGCAAATAAGAGATGTTTTTGGGTTTGTAATGAGGTCATGTGGAAATTGCTGTATCTTCATGATTTGGGTTATGATTTCCAGATTAGTTTATTCAGTAAATACGGGAGACTCCATTTTAAGGACTCACTTTTCAAACATCTGAAAGCACTAATCAGTAATTTGTAAGTCATATGGGGAATACTTAAAACCTAGAGAAAAGTATAGGGAAAACAAAACATTTCTTTAATATTTAAACATTAATGTAAAACTGGAACATTTTTACAGTAGGATTTTAAGTGCTGTGTTTCCCTGATTATATTAACCTTGATTTTTTTTTTTTTTAACACTCTTGAATATGTGAACAGGTGCTGCAATTGCCGGAGTGTACCGAGCAGCAGGAAAGGAGATGATACCGTTCGAAGCCCTCACGTTGGGTACCGGACAGACGTTCTGCGTAGTGGTGGTCTCCTTCCTACGGGTTTTAGCTACTCTATAGCGAACACCCATAGGCCACGACGGCGAGCCTCAGTTTTGCAGAATCCTCAAAAAGAATACATTCTGGAATGTAGTGTTTTCTTAATTCTTCAAATGGAAGAAAGTGGGACGAAGAAGTATGTGTGAAGAACATTTCAGCCCTTTCTGTGATTTGAAGCTCTTCCTGAACTCCTACTGTTCTCAACCAAAACAAATCAAGTTTCTTAGCGCGCCCCCCCTCCCCTTTTTTGGTATTTAAGAAGTTTACAGGTGCAGCTTTACCCACGCTAGGTCAGCAATGCTTCTGGACTGACATCCTTTGCACTGAAATTTACAATGTTCTGTAAGAAAATGTGATGTTGCATATATCAGAGAAACTATGAAAAGTCCTGGTTTCTTTCTGAGCAGAGTATATTGTACTAAAATCTTATTTAATCTAATCTTGATTAGAATTTGGCAGACTTCTTTCGCTACATCTTTATGACAGTACGTGCCAAGTAGGTTTTGGTTGAGTAGAGCTTTGAGAACAAATGTGGTGAAACAGCAGGAAAAAACCCTGCAGCACAAGTAGTGGCTTCAGTTCCACTGTGGAAAGAAAAAGATGATGTGACATTTTATGGAAAACTATCTTGACCTCTGTTTACTTAAGAAGAGTGTGAATCTGTTGTTTTGTACATTTTATCAAAATAAGCTAGCTTACTGAGACTTTTTTGTCCTCTAGAGTTCCTGTACCCCTTGTCTTGTCACTTTCATTCTCTTGATTTTGGTTAGTTAAATTGGAAATATACCCTATTAAATAGATTGAGTCCAAAATTTTAAGCCAGATTGGTTAGGATGTTCTTTGGACATTGAGGTACCAAAAAGAGTTTTTTCTTTAAACATTGTTAGAGTTTTTCTTAGTGACTTTGGTTGAAATTGTTGAAATACAGCTTAAACTAGGGTAGAGATTCATAATTTCTTAGCCTTAATATGGTTACCACTTTTACAGTATTGGGTGTCACTCCCAGAAAGTGCCTAAAATTTAATTTTCAGAAAAGCTTCCACATTTTACATTTCCATTCAAGAGACTCTGTATCCTTACAGAGAATTGCTATCTTAATTTTTCTTCTGCCTAACTTTTCTTTTTCATTAAAATGCCTGAAAACTGTGACCCTCAAAAGAAAAAGGATTGCAAAAATTAGGTATATAACTTGATCCTTACCACTTACCTGTGTTGTATGGAGTACATTCATTCTGTTTTCAGAATAGTTTCTGATCATTAAACCTGAGATTTTTAAAGGAAAGTTTTCATTGAGACAGAAAGGCTAACAGTTCATGAGGTCATATACACACAAACAGTATCTATTCCACTTTAAGCAATATGCACTCCAGCTTCTGATTAAAATCAGGAAGATGAACTTACCAGAGAAGGTTGAAGAGGAAGAACTCAAAGAGATCACAAAAATTAACTAGACATTTTCTAGATTCTAATAGGCCATTAGACCGCTTATCAAAATTACAGTGACATATACTCAGACTAGGTAGAAAATTACGAGAAGACTTGGAATGCCAGTAAATGTTTTTACAAATTCCCCAACAGATTTTTCTCTCCAATGCTCAAATAATGCTCAAATGCTCAAATCTGTCTTTCAAACAAATGTTGACTTTTTTTTTTTAGAGGTTTTATTTTTAAGTAATTTCTACACCCAACTTGGGCTCCAACTCACAGCCCTAATATCAAGAGTTGCATGCTCCACTGGCTGAGCCAGGCAGGTGCCCCTAAGTCTTTAAGTAAGACTCCATTTTCCAGTTCAAGGAGCTGTGATTTTGCAAAGTAGCCCTTCAATTTAAGACGTTTGGCGACGGGGGTGCCTGCGTGGCTCAGTCAGTTGAATGTCTGACTCCTGATGTTGACTCAGGTCATAGTCTCACAGTTCACAGGTTTGAGCCCTGCATTGCGCTCTGTGCAAAGCCTGCTTGAATTCTCTCTCTCCCCTTCTCTCTGCTCCTCCCTGCTCTCTCAAGATAAATAAATTCAAAAAAAAATGGGGGGCCATTACGTCCTTTATTATAGAAAATGATTTTAATCATCTCTCTTGAAATATGCCTCTTATTAGAATTCTCACCTAAAACATTCTTTTGGATAGAATTTTACAAAGTACACACGTAGGCCTATAATTGATAGGCCCCTCTTCCCGAGTACTAATTTTGAGCATACTGATCGATGATTTAAATATTTGGTTATTTTTCTTTTTAGAGCCAAGACACAAAAGTCAGTGCCTTTTGGAAGGTGTTTCTGTTCCCATCTGTTTTTTTGTTTGCTATACTTTGATTACCTGCTCTTTTTTAAAACTTCAAATAGAAACTATATCTTTAAATTATTGACTATTTCATCCATCCCAGTATGTGAACATTCTGTGAATAAATTTATATAGACATTTATATAGATTGAGCTTTGTAGCTTGAGATCTTTTTAAGGAGAAACTATTTGGATGATAAAAAATGTCTATTTCCTTTTGGATTTTTTTTTAATTTCTTGCCTCAAACACACAATTATTTGGGGGTGGTGACTCAGGTGGAAAAATACTGGCATTTTTGCTAAACATTTTATTTGACCATATACAGGTTTGTAGAATTTTCCCCAACAACTGGCTTTCTTAGAGCCTGTGCCCCCATCCCTTCCCAGTTAGACAGCCGCTTTTACTTTTTTTTTTTTTTTTTTTTTTTTTACACGCAGGAGGAAGAGGCAGCTCCCAGTCCAAAAAGCTGGATTCTTTAATATGGGGGTTTTGGGGGAAAGGCATTTCATGAAAACTTAAGTCCATGTACAAAGTGTAATGACTATTCCACAAGAAGGATGTCTCTAGGCTCTTAACTCATTTTTAAATTTTGCAGCAAAACATTTACTGGAAATATCTAAACCAGTGACAAAAAGTTGATGCAAAGCATTAAACCATTCCTTATGCTTTTTAAATTTTATTTATTTTTTTAATGTTTTATTGATTTCTGAGAGACAGACAAAGCGTGAGTGGGGGAGGGGCATAGAGAGAGGGAGACACAGAATTGGAGGCAGCCTTCAGGCTCTGAGCTAGCTGTCAGCACAGAGCCCGATGTGGGGCTTGAACTCACAAACTGTGACATCATGAGCTGAGCTGAAGTCACCTGCTTAACAGACTGAGCCACTCAGGCACCCCATGTTTTTTAAATTTGGAACTGTAAGTTGGCTTTTGATTTCAGTGTCCTTTCTTACTGCTCTGGTATGAATTAAGTTCTTATTACAACTGCAGTGCATACTGACCTTCCCTAAGAAACTGTTTCCTGGAAGGTGAGGCCAGGAGCCATAAGCCAGCCCCAGGCAGGAAGTTTGGTGTGTGTGCATTTCTGTTCCATGCATTCCCTTAGGCTGGTTGTGACTAAAATCAGCTTAACTTTTGTATTAGATTATTTCACCAACTGCTACAGTCCAAATGATCAAATCTTTGTACAATAGAAAATTATTTAAATTTTATTTTTCTACTGACATTTCTAATTCTGTAAAAATGTTTATCAATAAAGAATTAATTTCAATTCTGTAAACTGGGACTATTATTTCCTTTTTCAGTGGCCAGTAAATTTAATCTTGCAATAACATCTAACTTAAATTTGGGGAGTTTAAATACCTTACTACTTAACTTATGCTTAACTGTATTTCTTTTATGTTCAGCTTCTTACTAATTTATGGTAAAATTCTTGTCCGAAGGTGTGGTGAAACTGTACTTACGTGTGATCTTGAGTCCTATTAACTGCACTTTGTGGGCTATATCTTATCAGCTGGAAACTTTTTCTATGAAATGACACGGGGATGGCTGAAAGCTGATACAGGATATGAAAAAAAATTTTTTTTCAACAGTAAGTTCAAGTGAAGAAGAGGCTCCCACCGTTGGTTTAGTGCTCTCATTGACACGGTAAGTCTTTTCTCTTCTGCATTTCCAGCAAATTGGATTGTTCTATTTGTGTAGCTTCCATCATGGTCACGGATGACCACACTGGAGACAGACCAAGTCTGGCAGTAGACTGCCCATCCGTGCTCTCTGCTTATTTTTTACTGAAACATAATATATGGTAAAGTGTACCAGTCTCAAATGATAGCTTGAGGAACATTTACTATTTATACAGTTGTGTGAATACCACTCAGATCAAGGTACAGAACAATTTTTAGCACCCCAGGAGAACTCTACGTGCAGAGTTCGGCCAGAGCCCCCAAGATTGTATGTATCTAGGACTCAGGACAGGAGGAACTTTTCTTCAGTTTTCCAAAGGTGATAACCCAAGACTGGGCAATGGAAAGAGACTGTGAAAGAGGAGGGGCTAAAGGTGCTGAGTATGGGGGCACCTGGTTGAGCGTCCAACTGCGGCTCAGGTCAGCACATCGGGCTCCGTGCTGACCACTTGGAGCTTGGAGCCTGCTTTGGATTCCGTGTCTCCGTCTCTGCACCTTCCCTGCTCATACTCTGTCTCTCTCTCTCAAAAATCAACATTAAAGAAAATTTAAAAATAAGGGTGCTGAGTATGGTAGAGAGGACCCCACAAACCCTTGCTACGACAACACAGTAATAATAAATCAGGAATCTTTTAGGGAATTTGTACTCTGGCCAACGAGAGAGCCCTGTCTAAAGGGGCTAACCGTTACTTAGCTCCAGCCTATTTCTACTTTGTAGGACTTTGAGCCCAGTATGTCCAGATTTTCCAGTTTTTCAGGGAAAGTTGGAAATCTAGATTGACATCTCAAATTTTAAGTGCTTGCAACAAACTTGAATTCACATAAAATGCTTTTCAGATCAAACAATGCATGCCTTTGAGCTGGATTTGGCTTCTGTGAAACTATTTGAAACAATGGAAAATAGCTCCTAGCCTGGTTATCCTTAAAGTGGTTGGAAACTTTGTGAATTTGAACAAATGCATGGAGTGCCAGTGAGCTGTAAAGGGACTGGGAGTAATGAGGTGATGCCGAAGGAGAGTCTGTTGGAAAACTCCAATATGTCCTTTTCCCCGGGGGCAAAAGGCTGCATCTGTCTGTCACTGCAGGGTCCATTTACACTGTCCAGGGAAAGAGGCTGGGCATGGTAAACTCCCAAACACTGGGTCCTAATTTCACGTCTGTTTTTCTATTATCCCCCCATAAGGAAGATCTACTGAAAGCATAGACCTAAATGTAAGAACTAAAACTATAAAGCTCAGAAGAAAATGAGAGTAAGTTTTGTGACCTTGAGTTAGGCAAAACCTTCTTAGATGGAACCCCCAAAAACACAAGGGGCAAGAGAAAAATAAATTGTACTTACTTCATCAAAATTTTTTAAATGCTATGCTTCAAAGGATGTCATCAAGGGTGTGGAAAGACACCCCACAGAATAGAAGGAATTATTCCAAGTGTGGTTTATAAGAGACTGCTATTTAGAATATATAAAGAACTCTTAAAACTCAACAATAAAAAGACAAATGATGGGGCACCTGGGTGGCTGAGTCAGTTAAGTGTCCTACTTAGGCTCAGGTCATGATCTCGTGGCTCATGGGTTCGAGCCCAGCGTTGGGCTCTGTGCTGACAGCTGAGAGCCTGGAGTCTGCTTCGGATTCTGTCTCCCTCTCTCTGCCCCTCCCCTCCCCTGCTCGTGCTCGGTCTCTCTGCCTCTTTTTTCTCTCTCAACAATAAACAAATGTTTAAAAAAATGTAAAACAGAACAAATGACCTGGTTTTAAAATGGTCAAAAGATCCGTATACAAAAAAAAAAGGGGGGGGGGCAAAAGATCTGAATAGACATTCTCCAAAGAACATACACCATGGCCAATAAAGACATGAAAAGATGTTTACTATCAGTCATCAGGGAGTTAGAAATCAAAACTACAATGAAATGCCACTTCACACCCACGCGATGGCTTTAATCAAAAAGACAAGGGTTTTGGCAAGAAACTTTCAGACATTGTTGCTAGGGTTATAAAATGGCACAGCTGCTTTGGGAAGCAATTTGATCAAGCAATTCCACAATACCAAAGAGAAATTACCTCTGAGGATGTGTTAAGTGAAAGGAGACAGTTACAAAAGACCACACATTGTATAATACGATTTACATGAAAAGTCCAGAATAGGCAAATCATAGAGAGACAGAGATTAGCCTGAGGCTGGGGACTGGGAAGAAATGGGTAAGGAGCCAATTTTTTTATGTGATGGCTGCACAAGTCTGAATTTACCAGAACTATTGAATTATGTACTTTAAAGTTTATTTATTTAAGCAATCTCTACACACAACCTCACAACCCCAAGATCAAGAGCTGCATGCTCTACCGACTGAGCTAGCCAGACGCCCCTGAACTGTGACCTTTAAATGGGTACGTTTTATGGTCTGTGAATTATGTTTCAATTAGGCTGGGTTTTTTTAATGTTTTATTTTATTTTATTTTTTGAGAGACAAAGAGATAGAGTGAGCGTGTGGGAGGAGAAGAGAGAGGGAGACACAAAATCCAAAGCAGGCTCCAGGCTCTGAGCTGTCAGCACAGGGCGCAACGAGGGGCACAAACTTGTGAACCATGAGATCATGACCTGAGCTGAATTCAGACACTAAGTGACTGAGCCACCCGGGTGCCCCCAATTAGGCTGTTTTATAAAGTGTGCTGCTATAATGCCACCACAATGCATTTTTATAAATAAATAAATTTATAAAAATTTTATTTATTTTAATTTAATTTTCAAGTTAACTAGCATATCGTGTAGTCTTGGCTTCCGGAGTAGAACCCAGTGATTCATGTCTTATAAATGACATCCAGTGCTCATTCCGGATAGGGCCCTCCTTAATGCCCATCACCCATTCATCAGAATGTCTTTTTAATCACAGGTGTGTTTACCTATTCCTTAATTTAGATGAACTCTAGGACTGGGTGACTCAAATCCAGTCTAGTCCAGAGTTATCAACGAGGAGCAATTTTCAGCTGAGAAAAACTCTAAACCTGGACAAAAGGATGTTAATTGTTGCTGTCTCCTGTGTATTTGTTTCTGATTGCTGCCTCCCATAATTGGATTATAATTAAGAAATATATTAATATATATAGACTATTGGAAGTCAGTTACCATGTGTACCATTATTGATTATGTTGGGACAGCCTGGGACAGCATCAAACAAGCTACTATCAATAGCTCTTGGTATAATATATATATATCAATGTTAATGTATATAATTAATACTAATATATCCTTAAGAAAAATACAATTAAGAAATAATTTTAATGTGATAAAAGGATAAAGATTATATGTGGCTGTACTTCCGTATGGATTCATATGGATGTTGCCTGAATTCTAGGATTCAGTTGATTCTCGTTCACAGTAGTTATGTTTATAAAGTCATCGTGGACATTCAGTTAGAAACATTGAACCACTGTGGGGGAAATACAGGGTTGGGTTCCTTTGAGGCTATGGTCACAACATTTTTGTCAGCCGCTCAATGTATGATCTTGTTTCATGTGTTTCTATATAATCTTGCTTCAAAATGTTCTGTTCAAGAACCCTTATTTAATACATGTTTCTTACAATAATTATGTGTAGTATTCCTTTATAATAAAACAATGTTTCAATGACAGCATTTTTGTGTAATGTCCTCTAAGATGCTGAGATTGTATTAACTCTTCCTCAGTCATACACACGTGCAATACACATATGTAGTATATGTAGTAAACACAGCATAACATACAGTATTCACATAAACACAGAGTATTGTGGACACATAACTGTATACCGCATAGTAATGCAAATTAAGTCTCGGAAAAAATTAGAGATTTCATTAAAACATTAAAATCTTACTGTTGATGGAACTGCAGGATGTGTGGTGGTGCAGCACAGTGTGGTTAAACCCCTTGACCTTGGCTTGCCCCACAGAAACCAAGGGTGAGGTAGGTGGGACTTATTCTGCAGAAGAGGAAGATGGAAACATGTCAACATTTGGCAGTTCAACCTCAAGAGTTTGCCCTTTGTGACTTGATGGAGTTAGCAATTTTCCTTCCTAAACTGGCTCAAAAACTTGGGTCAGCCTTGTCTGCTTGGCTTTTTGCCTCAAATCTTTAAGCATGTCCGCATAAGGGGCAAATGCTGTGGAAGTGAGGCGCTTAAATTTGAGACTGCGATCAAGCATAGGGTCACACTCTATCATGTCATTGAAAATTCTTTCCAAGGCAGCATTCCATTCTGATATTTTTGTCGCTGTAAGAGGGTCAATTCTTGAAGTCTTAGGCTGACTCTCATTGCCATCCTCATCATCGCCGACCCCAATGCCTTGTTAGCCATCTCCTCCAGGTCTTCATTGGTGGGTTCTACTGCCTTCTCTGCCAAAATTTCCTCCACATCTTCCTCCTTCATGTCATCAAAGCCTTCTCCACTTATTTGCCGTGCGATATGCATTATGTTTTTGACACTGTTATTTATACTTTCTGTCACACCTACAAAGCCTTCGAAATTCTGCACACAGTCTGGCCAAATATTTTTCCAACAGGTATTGATAGTAGCTTGTTTGATGCTGTCCCAGGCTGTCCCAACATAATCAATAACGTTATGCATGGTAACTGACTTCCAATAGTCCATCATGGTAGTTTCCTTGTTGGACTTGAGAGCCTGGAAACCCTTGCTATAAAGCTCCCGGATGTAGTGTGCCTTGAAAGCTTTTATTATACCCTGATCCAGTGGTTGGTTGAGAGACGTGGTGTTTGGGGGCATGAAAAGAACTTCTACGTTGGGGTGGGCATTTTTGAGTTCTTCGCAGCAGTGGACTGGGGCATTGTCCAAAATTTATAAAACCTTGAAGGCAAGGTTTCTGTCCTGAAGATAGCATTCAACTTCCAGTACAAAACAGCTGTGGAACCAATCCGACGTCATCCAGGCTTTTTTGTTCCATCTCCAATGGACAGGCATATGGTTCATACTTTTACCTGTAAGTGCTTGTGGATTCTGGGCTCTGTACACCATTAGGGGTTTGCACTTAAAGTCACCCTGGGCATTAATGCATAATAGCAAGGTTGCATAGTCTTGGAATGATTTAAAGCCAGGAGATTTGCAGGCCATTTGTGATATAGGTTCTTTTGCCAACGTCCTTGTAAAACAACCCAGTCTCATCAGCGTTGAAAACCTGCTCTTCCACATATCCTTTGTCCTGTATAACACTCAGCAAATATTTTTTAAATTCTTCTGCAGCCTCCCGAGCTGCAGAACTTGCCGAATCTGCAAGTTCAACATTGTTCACACCATATCGCCTTCTGAAACGTGCAAGCCAGCCAGAGCTAGCGGAGAAAGGTTTAACGTTTTTCTGGCCCTGAGTTACATGACCGTAAATTTCTTTCGCTTTCAGCCTCACGACAATGCTGTCCACCACGCCTTTCTTATCGGTTGTCATCTCATGAATCCACAAGTTTAGTAGCTTTTCCATCTTTTCCATAGCTTCCTCACGCACTATGGACGTTACTTTAGCACTTTCCGGAGCAGCCTCACGTACAGATCGGCGAATTTCCTTTTCCTTTTTCTTGATGTACCGGATTGTTGATTCATTAACATTGAACTCACGGCCAACAGCACTACAACTCATTCCCGAACGAAGCTTATCTAACACACGTATTTTCTCCATAAGGCACATCACAGCCTTCTTGCGCTTAGGAGCACTAGGCAACACTTCACCACTACGCTTGGGGGTCATTTTAAACAGCAAAATCACCAACAAAAAGCCCAGAAACGCAAAAAACGTGGCACTATATAGACTGCGAATAGGACAGTAGTTTACAGCATGAGAGATGAAGCAAGAAATCCCATTGTCTGCCTTGTTCATCCTTAGCTAGAATACCGCACAGTTGGTTGACTTGCGCTTTTCATTCTCTGCGCATGTCCACGAATAACTCCAGAAAGCACCGCGAATATTGATTTTTGGGGTTACAATAAGTTTAAGCAAGTAAGCGAATTCGAAAATACCAACCTGTGAATAACGAACGTCAACTGCATTCCCTTAGACAAATAATTTTGTTTAAACACATTTATTAAATCAAAGCGACCAGACAGTGCTGAAGACTACAAGTTCCAGCATGCACCGCTTCGACGCGGAGCCTGTGCTCTGTCAACCACACAGTGGCTCCAGGCTCCAGGCATCGGCCCGGAAGTGTCGCGTTTGGAATACGTACATTCTCTGCGCACGCGCACATCTTGCGGGGGCCGCCTCAGCCGCCGGCGCCCCCACCGCAGCTCTATGGTCTCTCCCTGGAGTCTTGCCTTTGGGGGCAGCCGCTGAGGTCCTGCGGCTCTGCCTGGCCGGCGCAGCAGCGACATGGAGGAATTCGACTCTGAAGACTTCTCCACCTCGGAGGAGGACGAAGACTATGTGCCGTCAGGTGAGCGTTTGGGCCGCGGGCGAGAGGAGGCTTGCCCCGCCCCGCGCTTCACGTGAGGCGCGTTTGGACCGGCGTGCGTGGCCCGGTGCTCCGGGTACCCCCGGTGGCGCCGGTCTCGAGCGTCGCCGCCGCGCGAGCGCCGCAGTTTGGCCCGCGTGCTCCCTCCGCGCGGTCGTCCTGGGCCGAGACGTGTACACGCGGGTGTCTCGCGCTGCCGCTGCTCGGAAGCCTGACTGGGGCCGCCGCCCCCTCACGGAGCGCGGGAACCCGCTCCCTAACACCACCGTGCTCTGGGGACGCGGGCGGCGTCGGTCGGTACCCGGGCCGCGCTAGCGCTGAACTCTTCTGAAACGCAGTGTGAGCGTTGGACGTTGTCCTCAGACCCTCTTTCCCGAGGGACTTGCCAGCCGGCACCACGTCTCAGAGAAAGCTGATCACATTCTGCGCTCTCATGGGATCCGGTTATTAGAAAGTTCACGTGATGATGCATTTTGTCCTTTTGCGACGTATACCTATTCCCCTCTTCTCAGGCCCCTCTGCTCTTTCTGGTATAGGCTTCTCAAGCTTAAAGGGGTCATTCGAACCTACCCTTTCCCTATCCTGCGCCTTCCCCCAGACTACCCCATCTCATTGCAAAGTATCTACCCAGACGGTCGCTCGGGTAAAACAAAACCAAACGAAAACCCTTGGGACTCAACCATCCTTACTTTCTCGCTTTTGGTTCAAGCAGTCCGTAAGTTCTGTTGTGTCTACGTGGAAAATTGGTTCCGTCCCGCTTCCTCGTCCATCTCACAGCTGCCGAACTGCCTTTCTTTCGCTAGGATTAAGCCATAGCTTCCCAGCTGGTTTGCCTGATTCCATTTGCATTCTTGTCCACCAGCCTCGATTGGTCTTGTGGTAATGGCCAGAGTGGTTATCTGAAAGCTAGTTTTCGTTTTAATCGAAGTTGCGCATACACATACTTAAAAAGAGTCAAGTATTCCTGAAAGGTCTGTCTTGAAAACTAATGGTTCCCATCAGCCTTCATCCCTGTTCATTCCCGGGCAGAAGAAACAGCTTTCCACTTTTTAGTTTGGTATTTTCATTGTATGCAGATTTAACCCATGCACAGTAGGTCCTATTTTCATACCCTCTTACTTCATTCCCCTCGTTCCTAACCCTTCCACCACTGGGCCCTCCCCACCTCCCCAGCCTGCCATCCTCACCGCGTGCAGTTTTGGTTGGATCAGTGTTCCATGTTTACTTCTGTGTAATGACTGTGAACACCACAATTCAGGTCTGAACCAGGTGATAAATGCTGTGGTTGCTTTTCTTAACACTACTTGTTTTCTGTGGAGTTCACAATTGCCTTTTTGCTGTTGCTTCGTTATCTATGTCCTTACTATTTGATCCTAAACTCTCAGAACTGTATAAAAATCATCTCCAAGGCAGAGTCATTAAATACTCTTTTACTCTATCTTGAAGTCCCATCTTTGTCTTCTGACTTCCACCTTGACTTGATTTTACCACTTAAAAAATTTTGTTTTTAACATTTATTTGTTTTTTAAATGTTTTATTTATTTTTGATACAGAGAGAGACAGAGCATGAGAGGGGGAGGGTCAGAGAAAGAAGGAGACACAGAACTGGAAGCAGGCTCCAGGCTCTGAGCTAGCTGTCAGCACAGAGCCTGATGCGGGGCTCGAACCCACGAACGTGAGATCGGACCTGAGCCGAAGTCGGAAGCTTAACCGACTGAGCCACCCAGGCGCCCCAACATTTATTTTTGAGAGAGAGAGAGAGAGAGAGAGACACAGAATCAGAAGCAGGCTCCAGGCTCTCAGCTGTCAGCTGTCAGCACAGAGCCTGACTCCGGGCTCGAACCCACCAACGGTAAGATCATGACCTGAGCTGAAGTCGGCTTCTTAACCCACTGAGCCACCCAGGCGCCCTGGTTTTACCACTTTTAAATGTAGGATCTTTCGTCACCAGCACCACTCTGGGTGTTTTATTTATCTCCCTTTTCGGATGGATTTCCTTTCTTGGGTCCTGTGTTGTCTTTTTTTTTTTTTTTTTTTTTTTTCTTAGCACGTTCCACTGAAATGAGAGTAAATCCCCAACTACTTTGAGGATGGATGATCGCTTAATAGACATTCAAGGTATGGAAACAGTATTTCTAAAAATAACGATGTTACCCTAAGACCTAATTGGTACTTGTTTGATATAGAGTTCCATGTTTTGTAATAATATTTTTTAAAATTTTTTCTGTAATTTTATTCTATTTTTTTTGAGAGACAGAGAGACCGTACAAGCAGGGGAGGGTCAGGGAGAGAGGGAGACACAGAATCTGAAACAGGCTCCAGGCGCTGAACTGTCAGCACAGAGCCCGACATGGGGCTCGAACCCACGAACCGGAGATCATGCCCTGAGTTGAAGTCGGCTGCTTAACTGACTGAGCCACCCAGGCGCCCCTGTAATAATAATTCTAGGCTTTATAATGATAGCTTTCCATTAGAATGTTAGAAGTGCTGCTTTATTGCTTTCTAACTTCCAGTGTTTCTATTAAGAAGTTTGTTTTGCTGATTTCTGCTCATTGATGTAAGATCTCTTTATCTCTAGAGGCTGATAGAAACTTGTCTTTGTTTCTGATTTTCCTGATATTTCACATTGATATAACTTGGTAGGAGTCTGTTTTCATTCATTGTGTTCAGCCTCTAGGACTTTTGGGGGGAGGTACTTTCTTTCATTTTCTATCATTTTTCTGGAAACTTCATTATTCAGATGTTGACTCTTACGTTAGATCTTCTGGGCTGGCCCTCTAATTTTTATCCTTTTATTTTCTAACCCTTGACTTTTTTCCACTTTATGGGAAATTCTCAATATCTTCAACTCCTGTATTTTTTTCCTCCTTTCATATTTTTAAATTTGAATACCTTTTTTGCTCTTTGAGTAGTCTTTTTTCATCGCGTCATGTTCTCATTTCACAATGCTGAATCTTAGTGCTCTATCAATATTGAAACTAAATGTTTTAATATTTAACTTACGTACAGTAACATTTACTCTTTTCAATGTACTGTTCTATCCGTTTTGATAAATGGTTAGAGTTGTGTGACCATCACCAGAATTAACAGTTCCAAGGCCACCCCCTCTCCCCAAATAAAACAGAGATTATGAGGGGCGCCTGGGTGGCTTTGTTGGTTAAGCCTCCAGGTCTTGATTTCTGCTCAGGTCATGATCTCACGGTTCATGGGACCGAGCCTCATGTTGAGCTCTGCACTGACAGCGTGGAGTCTGCCTAGGATTCTTGCTCTGTTTCTCTCTCCGCCCCTTTCCCCACTCACGCATGCTTACACTCTCTCTCAAAATAAACTAAAAAAAAAAAGAGATCATGATGTCTAATAGAAGCCATTTTATTTTCCAACAGGTATGCTTTTGTTTCTTTTGCTTGCTTTACTGCTCTTGATAAGACTTCAAATATGATGTCGAGTAGGAGCGGTGAGAGTGGACGTCCTTGCCTTGTTCTCATTTTAAGAGAAAATTATCAGTGTTTCACTGTTTAGTATGTTAGCTATACGTTACAGATCCCTTGTGTGTGTGTGTTTTAAGTGCTTTACAGGGACTCATTCATTACTAGCTCAGTCACATCACACTATTGAGTATGGGCTGTTGTCCACGTTTTACAGATGAAGGAATTGAAGCACAGAGAATTTAAGCAAATTGCCCAGTGTCGTTCAGCTGAGGTGGGATTTGCACCCTGGCAGTCTGCATATACGGCCCCTTATAGATACAGTTTATCAGTTAAAGAAGTTCCCTCTACTCCTAATTTGCTGAGAAGTCAATTTTGTCAGATACTTTTTTTCTATTGATAAGGTTATGTGTGATTTTTCTTTCTGTTAATATGGTGAGTTGGTGATTGATTTTTGAATCATGAACAGCCTTTTATTTCTGGTATAAAACTCAATTGGTCATGTTGTATAATTCTTTTTACACATTGCTGAGTTTTATTTGCTCATATTTGATGAGAATTTTTGCATCTATTTATGAGGGATATTGGTCTGTAGTTTTCTTGTAATTTCCTTGCCTGTAGTATCAGGTATTGCTAGCCTCAGAATGTGAGGAAACGTTTCTCTAAGGTGATTTTTATTCACCCTTTATATTTACTTTTGGCTTTACTAGCTGTTTTCTCAGATTTTCAGTGATTGATCGTTGTTTGTCTCAGATTTAAGCATGGAGGAGCTCTGTCTTTGGACAAGATGTGTTCGTTCATTTTGTTCTCTGTTATCTACAAGAATGTTATTTTCTTCTTACTTTTTTTTTTTTGGTCATAGTAACTGCATGAGATTTGATGTTTTTGTGCATCTGTATAATTTAAAATTTGCTTATCTCTTATCAGTGGGATTGAGCATCTTTTTACATATGTAAGATCTAGAGTCATGTTTTTCTCTTTATCTGAACTGTCTGCGACATTTATCTATTTTTATGATGAAAAATAACTTAATATTATTATAAAAGCAGGGCATGAGCAAAAGCAGGGCATGAGCTTTGTAAAAAAGCTTCGAAAATTCAGACAGTTAAGCATAAAAAAATACAATTATTACATTCCCACCACCCAGAGATTATCAGTATTAATCCTTTAATGAATCCTTTAGTGAACGCTGGTCTTTTTTTTTTTTTTTAATTAAAAAATTTTTTTTGTTTTTTTTTCCAATTTTTTAAATGTTTAGTGAACAGAGGGGTGGAAGGAAGGGAAATAAAAAAAAATAAATGTTTATTTATTTTTGCGAGACAGAGACAGAGCGCGAGCAGGACAGAGGTAGAGAGAGAGGGAGACAATCCAAAGCAGGCTCCGGGCTTTGAGCAGTCAGTACAGAGCCTGATGTGGGGCTCGAACCCATGAACCGTGAGATCATGACCTGAGCTGAAATTGGATGCTTAACCAACTGAGCCACCCAGGTGCCGCAACTCTGGTCTTTTTCTAGGTGTAGATATTTGTATTTTAACCCCAACCTGAAATCATACTTTTTCATGTTACTTTGTAATCTGCTCTTTTCGGTGAACAGCCTCTCCTTGTCCATTTCAGTAAACATTTGACACATCTTCATATACCGACCTTTATTCAGATTTTCCCACTTGACCCAGAGTAGGTTCAGGGCTACTCATATCACCTAATTGTCCCATCCTTTAAATTTGTTTTAATCTAGCGTGCTCTGTCATGACATCGATTTGCTTAAGAAATCAAGCAGTGGGTCCTACAGAAAGTCGGTCCTGCAGAATGTCTTCTGGGTTTGTCTGGTTTCTCCCTCCTGGTCTTTTGGGTTGTTCCCTTGTCCTTTGAATTTTATGGAATTCTGAAATGCTGAAATTTTTGTAAGTTAAATCTAAGTGCTTGATGGGTTCAAATGAAATATTTTTGGCTAGAATACATCATAGATGACTGTGTGTTTCAAAATAACATCAGAAGACACACAATTCAGGTTGGTTACCTTAGTTGCAACTCCCGGCTCCAGATGATGAGAATCTGAACCCTCTATTATTTAGTTGTTTCTGAAGAATTCTGTGTTAATGCACTTAACTGTTAAAACTGCGTGTTTTGAGAACATTACTTGATAATCTTTGCTTAAATTGCTATCATTACAGCGTGAGAAATGATGTTTTAATAGTAGCTTTAAGTACTAAAAATTACTTTTTGTCTTTTAAAAATATCATAAAGGGTTTACAGATTTCTATTGGTTATGTTTTAGTCTACTCACAATTTTTCTTTTAGTGCTCAAGTCATCACTTTTGGCCACTAGAAGTTCTTTCAAGCTGGATCTTATATCCTTTAAATGTAACCCATTATTCTTAAATAACTACCTTGCTTTCTAACACAGCAAGATGTCCCTGTTTCACCTTGTGCTTTCCTTCCCTCAGACCTGAAATTGGCTGATTTTTTCTGGGAGCCCTTTTCATGATGAATCATATCAAGGGATGTAATCTGGACTCTAAAAAGATGTGCATTGCTACCAGAGTGACATTGTTTCTGTGCCATTATAGTGAACAGAGTAAGAAAATATATATATCTTAGAGTTCACATTGATGTGTTTTTTAAAGATTTTATTTTTAAATAATCTCTGTACCCAGTGCAGGGCTTGAATTTACAACCTCAAGATCGAGAGTCACATACTCTATGTGCTTAGCTAGCCAGGTGCCCCCTCATACTGGTATTTTTTAAAAATAATCTATTCACTTTTTAATTCACATCCAAGTTAGCATATAGTGCAACAATGTTTTTAGGAGTAGATTTCTTAATGCCCTGTACCCATTTAGCCCATCCTCCCTCCCACAACCCCTCCAGCATCCCTCTATTTGTTCTTCATATTTAATAGTCTCTTAAGTTTTGTCCACCTCCCTGTTTTTATATTATTTTTCTTCCCTTCCTTATGTTCATCTGTTTTGTATCTTAAAGTCTTCATATACATGAAGTCCTATGATATTTGTCTTTCTCTGACTAATTTTGCTTAGCATGATACCCTGTAGTTCCATCCATATAGTTGTAAATGGCAAGATTTCATTCTTTTTGATTGCCGAGTAGTATGTATGTGTGTGTGTGTGTGTGTGTGTGTGTGTGTGTATACACATATATACATGAATGTGTGTGTATATATATATATACACACACACACAGCATGTCTTCTTTATCCATTCATCCGTTGATGGACATTTGGGCTCTTTCTTTTCTTTTTTTTCTTTGGCTATTGTTGATAGTGCTGCTATCAACATTGAGGTGTATGTGCCCGTTCAAAACAGGTATTTATCCAAGGGATAAATACCTCGTAGTGCAGTTGCTGGGTCGTAGGGTAGTTCTGTTTTTCATTTTTTGAGGAACCTCCATGCTGTTTTCCAGAGTAGCCGCACCAGTCTGCATTCCTACCAGCAGTGCCAAAGAGTTCCTCTTTATCCACATCCTCACCAACATCTTTTGTTGCCTGATGATAATGTGAGCCATTCTGACGGGTGTGAGGTGGTATCTCATTGTGGTTTTGATTTGTATTTCCCGGATAGTGAGTGACGTTGAGCATTTTTTCATATGTTGGTTGGCCATCTGGATGTCGTCTTTGGAGAAATGTCTATTCATGTCTTTTGCCCATTTCTTCACTGGATTATTCATTTTTTGGGTGTTGAGTTGGATAAGTTCTTTACAGATTTTGGATACTAACCCTTTATCTGATATGTGGTTTGCACATGTCTTCTCCCATTCATCAATTGCCTTTTAGTTTTGCTGATTGTTTCCTTCACTGTGTAGAAGCTTTTTATTATGATGAGGTCCCAATAGTTCATTTTTGCTTTTGTTTCCCTTGTCTCCGGAAATGTTCTGAGTAAGAAGTTGCTGCGGCCAAGGTTAAAGAGGTTTAGCCTGCTTTCTCCTCGAGGATTTTGATGGCTTCCTGTCTTACGTTGAGGTCTTTAATCCATTTTGAGTTTATTTTTGTGTCATACTGGTTTTTTTAATTCAGTTTTAACATTTGAATTTTCATCTAATTTCTTTGATTTTATAATTGTGTGTCGTTTCTCTTACTCTGAAGATCTGGATCCCTAACATGATTAGCATAATTACTTTAACCTACATATAATACAAAGGAAATAGTTTCAAAATACCAACGTTGATGTTACAACAGGGAATAGAAACTTTTGGTTTTTTTTTATTTTTTGTTTTTGTTTTTTGTCTTCACAATCATCCTACCAAGGGTGTACAGTCAAAATACTGTGTTTCTTAAGTCCTTGGAATAAATCCTTTCTTTGTCGGTTATGTTGTTGTTTAGGTATAGTTATTCAAATAAGTATTTGTTTATTCAAACTGTTCTTAATTTAAGGGATTTTCAAAATTCTTCAGAAAGATAAACAAAGAATTCTTGCTTCCACCCTGCACTATCCAACTCTATTCACCTCTAACCCTTATAGGTGCCCATTATCCTTCCAGGGTCTTGTCTTGTCTTGTCTTGTCTTTCCTCTTCTTTTCTTTTCTTTTCTTTTCTTTTCTTTTCTTTTCTTTTCTTTTCTTTTCTTTCTCTCTCTCTCTCTCTTTCTCTCTCTCTCTCTCCCTCCTTCCCTCCCTCCCTCCCTCCCTCCCTCCCTCTTTCCCTCTCTCTCTCTCTTTCTGCAAATACAATACAGCTAGGTACTTACCCAGTTTTAGGTTTATATTTTTTGCTATAGTGATTTTTACTGGCCTTTCAAGGGAAGCAAAATGACATTTGTGTCTTCAGACTGCTGTCTTAGCCTGAACTCAGTCCTTTGTGAACCACTTTCACCAGTCACTTGGGGTCGAATGCGCATTCTGCATGTGAGAATGCCCATATGATGGGCTTCTTCTCATCAGCTTTCTTCTGTTTTAAAGCTCTGCTATTGTATTTATAGTTTTCAAGAGTTTTAAATTTTTTTTAAAGCTTTTTTTTTAATGTTTATTTTTGAGAGTGAGAGAGAGCGCACCCATCCACATGCACGCCAGTAGGGGAAGAGCAGAGAGAGAAGAGGAGAGAGAGTGCTAAGCTGGCTCTGCACTGTCTGGAAAAAGCCCAACTGTGTGATCATGACCTGAGCCAAAGTCGGATGCTCAACTTACTGAGCCACCCAGGTGCCCCCAGATTTTTTTAAGGTGTTTTGCAAAATACTTAAGTTACTGTTATACCCAAGTTTCCAATATCATCCCCCAAACCAGAAACCACCAGGGAGACCGAGTCATGCATGCAAAAGCAAAGGGCTTTATTATTATTACGGGCTTATAAGCTCGGGCTCACAGACCTCACCAACGCAGTGGATCCGTGCTGAGAGCCCCGAACAAAGGCTGGGCAGGGCCTTTATGGGTTTGGGAAGGAGAAGTTACAGGAAACTGTGACACAGGTACAGGGGTCCAAGCATTATCGCCTGTCAATATTGGCAGTAATTTTAACCATACATGGGTACTTTTGGTGGGTAATACCCTTAACATTCCTAAGGGCAGGCCTAGAAATAGAAGCTATAGGTAATCACTTACTGCTTAAGGCTAGTTATACCCTACTTGAAGGTCCTGGGTCCTGGGTCCACTCTGTAATTGGTTAATACTCTAAATGCTGTAATTGGATAAATCTGCTGTCAATAATATTGTATACAATTTCCTGTAACTCCCCCTCCCCAAACTCATAAAAGCCCTACCCCGCCTTTGTTCAGGGCTCTCAGCATGGATCCACCAGGCTGGTAAAGCCTGTGAGCCCTTGAGCCTGAGTTTAGGCCCCCGGTGAGCCTAAGCCCATAATAAAACCGCCCTTTGCTTTTGCATGCGTGACTTGGTCTCCCTGGTAGTCTCTGGTTTTTGGGGCGATATTAAAATCTGGGCATAACAGAGCCAATCACAACATTTAGAGTATTGACCAATTACAGAGTGGGCCCAGGACCCTCAGGTAGGGCTTGACTGGCCTCAAGCAACAGGAGCAATAGATGATTATCTATAGCTTCTATCTTTAGGCCCGCCCTTAGAAGTGTTAAAGGTGTTAGCTGGCCTTTCCGGATTGGATGTTACAAGGGTCGTCCCTCCTTCCTTGGGCAACGTGTGCCCTTCATTGTCTAATGATTCTGAGGAGCCAAATTCAGACCTGCGTCCTTACATCACTATGCCATGAATGTCAAACTTACTTTTACCCCTTTGAGGATATTATAAAGGCTTTTTTCTTTTTTCTAATTTCCTTATCTCTGAATTCCTTTCATGTTTTCAGTCTTGCCTTTCATATTGGAGGCTTTCCTCAAGTGTTTGGTGGTCCTTGGTTCATTGTGAGTGAAATATTTAAAAGCTGATTGGATGTCCAGGAATAGTCAAAACAGTATTTATTTGTAATAACCCAAAACTGGAAATGACCTTACTGTTCATCAGCAGAAGAATGGATAAATACATCGTGGCCCAGCCATGTGGTGAAACACTGCTTCAGAATGAGAGTGAATGAAGTGAGCTGCACATAGTAGCTGACCCACAGGCAGAATGTGGAATGAGAGAAGCCGAGACACTCGGGAGTCTTACTGTAGCTTCTGTTTGTTTAGCAGTGGAAACTAGGCAAACCTAATCTGTGGTTAGGAGTCAGGATGGCCCTCGGACTGGGGTGGTGGCTGATGCCAGGGACAGGGCATGAGGGGCCTTCTCTGATGCTGTTTCGTGTTCTTGTTTTTGAGCTGGGTCTGGCTATACAAGTCTGGTCACTTTGTGTAATTTCATTGAGCTGTACAGTAGATTTGTGTGCTTTTCAGTGTGTGTTACGCTTCAAATAAAAGTTTACCTGAAGTGAAAAAGAAAACTAGTTGACTCTCCATGTGGACAGGATTTACTAACTGATGCCCGCAGAGTGTGGTCATCCTGGGCATCCAGGTGACACCTCGTTGGGGGTCTCTGAACATCAGTGTCTGAAGATGGGAACTAGACATACTTGTTTTTGTTTTTGTTTTTTTAATGTTTATTTTTTGAGAGAACATGTGCATGTGTGAGCAGGGGAGAAGCACAGAGGGAGAGAGAGAATCCCAAGCAGGCTCTGAACTGGGAGATGAACTGTGCGATCATGACCTGGTTGAAATCAAGAGTTGGACCCTTAACTGACTGAGCCACCCAGGCTTCCCTAGAAATGTTTGTTCTCTCTGCTGTGTCCATCTTGTAGTCTTGAGGCCTCTTT
The DNA here is from genome assembly GCF_006229205.1 of Suricata suricatta. Lineage (NCBI taxonomy): Eukaryota > Metazoa > Chordata > Mammalia > Carnivora > Herpestidae > Suricata > Suricata suricatta. Next base: position 11,179,719 of record NC_043715.1, read on the forward strand.
TTTTTTTTTTTTGTCAAGGCCTCTTTTGATTACTTTTTTAAAAATGTTTATTTATGAGAGAGAGAGAGACAGAGCACAAGCAGGGGAGGGGCGGAGAGAAATGGAGACACAGAATCTGAAGCAGGCTTCGGGCTCTGAGATGTCAGCACAGATCCCGACATGGGACTTGAACCATGTATCATGAGATCATGACCCGAGCCAGAGTCGGACACTTAACCTACTGAGTGCCCCTCTTTTGAGTACTTTTGAAAGTTATCCAAGTTGTGGTGGGAACATTAATTTCTTCTTTGAACTGTACAGTAGCAGAATTGGAATTTCTATTCATTCATTCATTCAGCAAAGACCTAACAAACAAGATCCGTGTCCTCATGGGGTGTAGAGCATAGCAGATATTGTAAACATCAAATATAAGTAGGCTGAGTTTTGGAGGGAAATATGGACAATGTGGAAGCCTAGACTAGGGAAGATGTCCCTAAGGAAATGATATTTTCATTAGACAAAGAATAGAGGAAACTACTAGACTTTATTTTTCATGAAAATGTCTTGTCTGGATGTGTCTGACCACCCTATTATGTGTGTGATTTCAGGTGGAGAGTATAGTGAAGATGATGTAAATGAATTAGTGAAGGAAGATGAAGTGGATGGTGAAGAGCAGACACAGAAAACCAAAGGGAAAAAAAGAAAAGCTCAGAGCATTCCGGCCAGGTGATGCTGCCCTCAAGGTCCTCAGAAGTCAGGGGCTGTTGTCACAGCTGTGCAGATGGTTGGGACTGGTCTGATGACTGCTTACTACCAGGGTTTTTTTGTACATATGATTAAAATTAAAAACTCAGTTACTACAAAGACGTGTGCCCTGTTTCTAACCCTTGTTGCGTTTCCTCAGAAGAGCTGTGTTGCCAGAGATATTGTGTGTATTTATGTGTATATATCCTACTCGTGAAAAGCACGGAAGTCCCCACAAAACAAAGAATGGCATACTCTGTGTATGGTTTCTTATTTTCACTGTCTCACATCTTGCAGGTGATCCCACAGCAGTAATGTTAGCTATTCGTTCTTCTTTATAGTGACTGCGTAGTGTTACCTTGGGTGGCTACACCTTGTGTTGTTTAAGCATTCCCTTACTGAAGGACCTTTAGATTATACCTTGTCCTTACTACAGCAAACAAGACTGCAGTGAATATTCTTTGTTATGTCTTTTTATACAGGTACAAATACATCTGTAAAACAGATCTGTAGAAGTATAATCATTTGATCCAAGGTTATGTGCAGTAAAAGAAAATTTTTTAATAAATATTAATAAATTACATTCCAGAGGCCTGGTACTGAATTACACTCCCCCTCCCCTCCAAATTATGAAAATTTGACAGATATTTAGCTCAGATAAAAGAATCTTCCATAGAAGTCTTTTATCTCTCTTTGATTGTTATTTCTGTCTTTCTGGGCATTGAAGCCAAAAAGCACATTATAGTTTATAAGAAGGGAAAACAACTTTCATAATGAAAATTGAAGTCAGAATAGTCTAAGAAGCAATTTACTCTTTTAGGTCTTTGGCCTAGTTCTTTGGTCCTTGAGTTTTTCTATATCCTACCTTTCATATTTTCAGAAAGTGGGAAAAAACATGGATTTTTTTTTTTTTTTTTTTACCCCCTGAGAACTTGAGGAGGAAACAGTGTCAATAAATTTGATGCTCTCCTCAATAGAATATGTCCTCCAATTGGAGTATATGTTCTTGGAACATACTTCCTGGACAGATTGATTTGTGAGGTGATTTTGGGTGTTTTCTTGGTGACAATAGCTGGTCCTGATTTAGAAGTAGAACACTATATTTTGAGTCTAAGTGTTTAGGGAAATTGCTAACTGTAAGAGCTCAATTCCTTTCCTCCACAAAAATCTCAGCTTACCTTCCCTGCTTCCCCTAGGGTGGGTGTTAATCAGTATTCCCCAGATTTTAAAGTTTTCTCAGATTTGCAACAGTATGTTTGGAATCGAGGAAGGGATGGCTGAAGTCATTTTGTATTGTCTGTCTTGTCTTTCCTTTTCCTGTGACTGTTGGTGATGTAGGAAGAGAAAACAAGGCGGCCTCTCCTTAGAAGAGGATGCGGAGGACGCCAGCGAGGACTCGGAGGGCGGTAGCAGCGAGGAAGACGGCGCAGCTGCGCGGCAGGAAAAGGGTGTGGGGTCAGATGACGCGAGGAAGAAGAAGGAGGATGAGCTGTGGGCCAGCTTCCTCAATGATGTAGGACCAAAGCCAAAAGTGCCCCCAGATACACAAGTTAAAGTAAGTTGATAGCAGCCGAATGACATGTAGGCTTTCCTAGAAATGCCTTAAGTTCCCCAGATTTTATTTCCAAACTGAGATTTGATGCTTACACCAGAAGTTAGACCAGACTGCCTTTTGATAAGAATTCTTCGGAGCACCTGGGTGGCTAAGTCGGTTAAGCAGCCAACTTCAGCTCATGTCGTGATCTCACAGTTTGTGAGTTTGAGCCCCCGTCGGGCTCTGTGCTGACAACTCAGAGCCTGGAGCCTGCTCTGGATTCTGTGTCTCCCTCTCTCTCTGCCCCTTTCCTGCCCACACTCTGTCTCTCTGTCTCTCAAAAATAAATAAATGGTTAAAAAAAAATTCTTCTAAGTGAAAAGCAAAGCATTCCCTATGGTAGAAAAAGTAAGCCTTTCTAAAAATAAATATCCAGTAGGTCTTCAGATGTTTGGAGATGGAACATTTAAGAATAGCACGTTGGGATGGTTCTTTTAGGTTTCATCCTCATGGGAAATTGTGATAGCATCTCTTTTTCATAGAGTGGAGAGAAGACTGAAGAGATGAGTTCCAGTAAATTGTTGGTCAGAACAGAAGAGCTGGAGAAACCTAAAGAAACTGAAAAAGTTAAAATCACCAAGGTGTTTGATTTTGCTGGTGAAGAAGTCAGGTAAGATGACCATTACAAACTTTGAAACTAGTTCATTTAAAACTGAGCATCTTTCTAAATGGTGTTAGACATCTGGCCTCATTCCACCCTATCATCATAATATTTTGGGAGAATTCTGTTTTTCACTTCGGGGAACACAGGAGCATGATGTGGTTGTAGGTAATGTGAAGTGTTTGGCTGAACATCAACAAGAAAATATAAGAGTTAAGTACTGGTTCCACTTACTGTCATGACTTTGGCTGAGTTATTACTCCCAGGAGTCATTTCTCCCATTTTCTCCCAAAAACACACCTTAAAAAAAAGAATTTAGCATTATTAGTTTTATAAATAGTGTGAAGCAAAAATTTTTATTAAAAAAAAATATTTTCTCCCCAACTTTTTCTTATGCAAGATTTCACACAGACTGATGGTGTAAGAATTAGTGGTACAACGAGCATCCGTATTCCTGAATGTGGAACACACATTCACCGCTCGTTAATGTCTTGCCTCTGTCTCCTCCATCTAGATGTGTATTTCTCTCTTTTTGTTTTGGCTCAAACTATTTGAGAATTGCTTGTAGTCATCATGACACTGAACTCATAAATATTTCAGCACAGTTTCCTAAGAACACGGACATTTCTTCTTCATGATATAATGTAACCGTTACATCCAATAAATTTTACATTAATGCACGTTATTATCTAAATCTGTGCTGAAGGATGCTAATTTAAAATTTTCAACCTGTTGCAGACCAATACTCTTGTAAAACACAATAAAAAGGAATTTCTAGAAAAATAAATTTAAAAGACATAGAAAATACAAGCCCAAATTTTTAACAATGAGATTCAACAGATATAAAATTATATTTCCAGGCGCCTGGGTGGCTCAGTCAGTTAAGCGGCCAGCTTTGGCTCAGGTCACGATCTCACAGTTCGTGGGTTCGAGCCCCGTGTCGGGCTCTGTGCTGACAGCTAGCTCAGAGCCTGGAGCTTGCTTCAGATTCTGTGTCTCTCTCTCTCTCTCTCTCTCTCTGACCCTTCCCTGCTCGCGCTGTCTCTCTCTGTCCCTCAAAAATAAATAAAAGACATTAAAAATATTTTTTTATAAAAAAAACATCAAATAGGAATAGGAAGAAATTTATATTACTATTCATGCTGTTTGTTGAAGGTGGGAGTATAAATAATTAGTACAGGGAATAACAATGTTCTGTTTATACCTTTACATTATTCTATAATAAAAACAAAAAGCTAAGAGTAAAATATCAATTCTCAATACTTAACATCTCAATGTACACATTGAATACATACTTGTGTATATTAATTTTTAGTTTTTAATGTGACAATAGCTCATTTCTTTGTTTATTGTGTCTGTGTTGGATACATGACAGCACTATTGTGGGATAATGGATAAGTAAATTATTTGTGTTTTCTTTTCTTTTTTTTTAAATAATGCTCATCATAAAGAAACCCATCTCACAGATACTTTTGTGAGGATGGAAGTATAGATTCTAAAGCTGTTTCAGTAAGCTCAAGATTTTAATTTTTTACTTTTATAAAGAATTAAGTTAATGTATTTTCAGAGTTTATCTTCAGTGCTTCATCAGTAGCCAGTTCAACAATTTATCCTGTCAAGTTTAATTAAATTTAAGTTACATTACAGTGGAAAACAGGAATTCTGCATGCATGAATTCCCTGTGTGTGGCTATTCTTTTGACAGAAAGTGGAATTCAAAACTTTCAGTGAGACATGTTATAGAAACTCTGTTCTTCGAGGTTTCTGGCTTTCACTTTTATTTATAATTTATTTGCTACTGAAAATCATGTTGAATCATTTCCTTGCATGAAAGTACTAAAATCAGTAAATATACCAAAGGTCAGACAAATAAGCCAAGTTATACTTTCTAATTGAGATCTTTAAAATTGGAGACCAACTGGTGTTTTTCTTTTATTTATTTAATTTATTTATTTTAATTTTTTAATGTTTGTTTATTTTTGAGAGGCAGAGAGATATAGAGGGGCAAGCAGGGTAGGGGCAGAGAGAGAGGGAGACAGAAAATCAGAAGCAGGCTCTAGGCTATGAGCTGTCAGCACAAAGCCCAACGTGGGGCTTGATCCCATGGACTGTGAGATCATGACCTGAGCCAAAGTTGGACACCCAACCAACTGAGCCGCTCAGGCGCCCCGAGACCAACTGGTGTTTTTCTTTAAAAAATTTTTTTAACATTTATTTTAGTTTTTTTAAATATTTTTCTTTTAAAGACACTAAGTTTATTCCGAAGCTCATCATTGTCAACAGCATTTTTCCCTTTCATAACTCTTGTACCTCAGCTTGCAATATAACATATGCACATTTCTGGTCAGCTTTCAGCTTCTCACATATAAAAGACAGGCATTGAAAAATGTAATGCATTGGCCTTACATAATTTATAATTAAAAAAAATTTTTTTAATGTTTATTTATTTTTAAGAGACAGACAGAGCATGAGCAGGAGAAGGGCAAAGAGAGAAGTAGACACAGAATCTGAAGCAGGCTCCAGGCTCTGAGCTGTCAGCACAGAGCTCGATGCGGGGCCTGAGCTCACAAACCGCAAGATCATGACCTGAGCTGAAGTCAGCCGCTTTACCAACTGAGCCATCCAGGCGGCCCTATAATTTATAATTTTTACTACTATACTAAGAACAGTGGGGTTATTTGTTTTGGTAGCAGGATTTTTATCAGTGACGGAAGCAGTGTGTTAATTTTATGTTCTCGCACAAGCCCCGTAATCTAATCTGTTTTCCTGTCTTGCAGCTGTGCCATTAGAACATACTCTTCCATATACTTCATTCCAAATCACATTTGTTGAGAGTGTAATCCTAGTTTTATTATACAGATCAGTGTCAGTTAATGCTTGTCAATGAGAAACTGATAAAATAATCTTTTACATCACCCTCATGTTTAAATCACACATTTATCATGATAATTTTCATGTTGGTAATAACCTGGCATTCTTTAAATTGCCTTGACAAAACATTTTGCTAACTTTATTATCGTTCTCACCATCACAAGCCAAATCTTGAAGCCTTCAAGCTGTGGTGTCATTGGAAACTTGTGCTTGAATCACCTTCTTTATCACAGATTCACCAAGCTTTCCAAGCAGACATCTTCCATCACGTGTTTGACTAATGTCTTGGCAGTGGCTTATTCTTTTTTAACAACCAAAGTGCTTCTTTCTCAGAGGACTGCAATATGCTAGTTAATGTTAATGTATGGAATTTTGCATCTGTCTGTTGGCTTTTTAGGTCAGTATTCTTTCTTTCAAAGAATTCATTTGATTTTGAAATTATGATTTGTATATAAATGCCACTGAAGTTTTGATGAATTAATTGCTTCATTAGCCAAAACATCTTAAAGAACTCACTGTGGTTTTGGCACTACATGACCAAACTCAGTGTGTAAGAGCAGTTTGACCTTGGATTGGCTTTTGTTTCTTTGGGATGGCTTCATCATCACGTGGTTTACCACTACTGCTGCATTCTGGAAAGCTTTGTTTTCTTTATGGAAATACACGGGAAGACTTCGTTTGCCCTCAGTATGTTAGGATGAAGAAAATAATACTAATTTTACTTTCTTAATTTTAAACTATAGACTTAGGGGTGCCTGAGTGGCTCAGTCTGAGTGCCTGGCTTCGACTCACGTCATGATCTCGCAGTTCATGGGTTCAAGCCCCACATCAGACTCTGTGCTGACAGCTAGCTCAAAGCCTCGAGTCTGTCTTAGGATTCTGTGTTTCCTCTCTCTCTGACCCTCCCCTGCTCACGCTGTCTCTCTCTCTCTCTCAAAAATAAATAAAACATTAAAAAAAATAAACTATAGACTTAAAATATCACACTTGGTTAACAATTAAAATGATTGTAAAAGTAATTTATAAAAATAAATGCTTACATTTTACCACATTTTGGGATGTTGATAAAATGACTCTAAACTATCACATGCATTATAATAATGTCTCACTGTGTGTGACTGAATACACTGATGTCAGGTGTGACCACCTTGCAAGTTTGACAGTATCCGAATTGGTCTGTGTTCTGGTTAATATAGTGAGCCCGCCAATCGTGTCTTGAACGTTATGACATAGATTGCCAAACAGATTTTTAAATACTTACATTTTCTGTACCCATCTTGTTTTGGACCAGTAACAATTAGTTTTATAGCCCACATTTTAAGTAGTTCTATATACAATACTACTCAAGTTTTTTTTTTTACCAATTATTCCAATCATAAATTCTTTTATACCTTTATTTCTTATTCAAGTCCAACATCCAGTCCAAGATTACACTCTGCGTTTAGTCTTTTCTTGTTAAGCCCCCTTTTTAAGCCTTTCATTTAAGTATTTCATGACGCTGGTGTATGGAGTTGACCCCTGGCCAACACAGGTTTGAACTACATGGGTCCATTTGTAAGTAGATTTTTTTTTCACTGAATACAGCACAGTACCGTCAATGTATTTTCCTTATGATTTCCTTAGTAACGTTTTCTTTTCTCTAGCTTACTTTATTGTAAGAATACAGCATGTAATACATATACAGAATATGTTTTAATTGAGGTTTCCAGTCAACAGTAGGCTTTTAGTGGTTAATTTTTGGAGGAGTCAGAAGTTCCACGTGGGTTTTGGACTATGGGATGGGCAGATGGCAGCACCCCTAACTGCTGCTTTTTCAAGGGTCAGCTGTATGTTGTGTGTGTGTGTTTTAATGTTTGTTTTTTGTGAGACTGACTGACAGAGCACAAGCCGGGGAGGGGAGAGAAAGAGGGAGACACACAATTGGAATCAGGCTCCAGGCTCTGAGCTGTCAGCATGGAGCCCAGTATGGGGCTCGAACTCACAAACTGTGAGATCATGACCTGAGCCGAAGTCAGACGCTTGACTGAGCCACCCAGGTGCACCCCATCAATTGTCTGTTTTTAAGAGCCCATCTGTTAAAGAGGATGTGCCTCGGTTTGGAATTTTGCATAGTTTATTCTTGATTAGCTTCAGATTGGTCACCTAAGACAAAAATGCTACCTTGGTGATGTTTTTCTTCCCCAATACATCAGCAACAGTAAGTTAGACCACTTAGGCAGTATCTGTCAGAATTCTCCATTGTAAAGACATTCATTTCCCTGATGATCAGCCATTTTGGGATCCATCAGATAATTCTGGATGTGAATTAGTAATGTTCTTTTGCTGCCAGAAATCACACGGGGAACTGTAGAGTTCTCCAGTAGAGGGTAGCAGAACAATGACAGTAATCCTTCAATGGTTTGGAAATCCTACAAAATAATGCGCGAAGTGTTTGATATACCATTAGGAATATATAAAAAGTTTTAGAAATCTTTCTTGGCTTCTATTATTTCCCGTGTATCACATAGGATATCCAGGAAAGATTTACAGCTTTATGATCAGCCCTATGTAGACAGGGAGTAAGAAAAGCTGATGAATAACTATTATTATGAGAAATCATTAAATTTTCTGATCAAATTTTTTGGGTGTATTAGTATTTATATTAATGACAAATTTTCTTGTTTCATTTTGTAAAGCAAATGGATGGTAATTTTAACTGGGTGGTATTCAGAAACCTGCTATTTCTATCATTTGTCAGAAGAGGGCAGCATGATTTAAAAAAAACCAAAACAAAGACATGCTCAGGGAAGCACCTATTTTCACCTCAAAATGTACACATTCTCATGTATATATTTCATATTCAAAAAGAATATAAGCTTATTACTTAAAACGTATATTATAGAGCTAATGTGACAGGCAAACGTTCTAATTCCTTCCTCCTTAAAATAAAACCCTTTTAATAATTGGCATGTTGGTGGGATTTTTTTATTTTTTTTTTAATGTTTGTTTATTGCTGTGAGACAGAGAGACAGAGAGTGAGCAGGGGATGGGCAGAGAGAGAAGGAGGCACAGAATCCAAAGCAGGCTCCAGGCTCCCAGCTGTCAGCACAGAGCCCGTCGCAGGGCTTGAGCTCATAAACTGTGAGATCCTGATCTGAGCCAAAGTCGGACACTCAACTGACTGAGCCACCCAGGTGCCCTGGCAGAATTTTTTTAAACTTAGATTGTATATACTTAAAATTTAGGTATCATAAGAAGTCCTCATATAGGAATTTGAGAGGCCTGAATTTTTTTTTTTTTAAATGTTTGTTCATTTTCGTGAGAGACGGAACACGAGCGGGGGAGGGGCAGAGACAGAGAAGGAGACAGAATCTGAAACAGGCTCCAGGCTCTTAGCTGTCAGCAAAGAGCCTGATGCGGGGCTAGAACTCTGGAATAGTGAGATCATGACCTAAGCAGAAGTCTAATGTTTAACTGACTGAGCCACCCAGGCGCCCCTGGAGGCCTGAATTTTAATAGACAACCAGATGTAAACTTGACGTATGTAATTATTCTACTTTTTCTTTTTCCCTTTGTATCAAGTTAAGAGCATTACTGGATCTAAGAAATGTGAGAAAGAGCTAGTGATGACTGGCAAGAATTTGTAGGTATAAGCATAAGGTACTGTTAGCACAAAGTTAATTTTTAATTTTTAATTATGTTTTAATTGTTAGGCTTTGGGTTTTTATCTTTTTGTTTTGTTTTCTTCCCCTTTGAAAAATGTGTAATTTGTTATCCTTTGGGAATTAGGAAAAATAGTTGGGTTTTTAAATTTTTTTTTAATGGTTATTTATTTATGTTTGAGAGAGAGGGAAAGCACCAGTGGGAGAGGGGTAGAGAGAGAGAGAGAGAGACAAGACAGAGACAGAATCGGAAGCAGGCTCCAGGCTCTGAGCTGTCAGCACAGAGCCTGACTTGGGGCTCGAACTCCATGAATTTTGAAATCACAACCTAAGCCGAAGTTGGACATCTAACCAACTCAGCCACCCAGGCACCCTGGAAAAATAGTAGTTTTTATTCTGTATCACATAACCAGCTGAGCCAATTAGCTCAGACTTTCCCAAATGATTCACCTTTTGGAAAAGGCCATTCGGAAAGTTTCTGCCTAAAAGACTTTTTAGGAAGTTCCAAGTAAGTGAAATGAAGCTAAAATGACATTTCTGCTGATTACACTTGAACTATTGCTTATAGTGGGTCTTTCTTGTCAGAGTTCCCTCTTCTATATTAAAAGTGGTCTATAATTTAGTTGTTATCCATTTTTCTTTTAAGTTTATGTATTTTAAGAGTGTATGTGTGTACAAGCTCAGGAGGGGCAGAGAGAGAGAGAGAATCCCAAGCAGGCTCCATGGCTGTCAGTGCGGAGCCCATTTGGGGCTCAGCCTCTCTGAGATCATGACCGAGCAGAAACCGAGAATTGAACGCTTACCTGACTGAGCCACCCAGGCACCCTAACTCTTCTCTTCCTTGAAGATATTTATAGAGCTGAAGTTCTTCTTGCTTGTTAAAAATGGCTTTCTTCCAGACATTCTATCAATGAAGAGTAAAAGTCTGCTTACATTACTTCATGTTGATTCCCAAAGTCCCTGAGAGAAACAGTTTTGGATGTCATTTCTTTGTGACTGTGGAAAGGACATTGGCATTAAGAAACTAACAGAGATACTCCCATAGGCTATGCTCTTTTCATGTTTCTTTCTGGCATTTACTATATATCCTGTGTTGCCATGATTTATTTCATGGTTGGCTGTCCTGATGGACTGTGAGCCCCTAAGGGCAAAGACCATGCATGTATTTTATTTATAAGTTCCATATCTAACAGTGCCTAGATCTAGGGTCTGGGTTGCGTTTCAGAAAAGGTTCACTGAATTGCTTTAAGTGGCTGCAGCAAGAGCTTTGTCGTTCCTGTGGTAAAACAAGTAAACAAAGCAAAACATGCTTTGCATAAAGGCTTCTTTTACTTTCCTTACACCTTGGACCCCTTGATCTTATCATGTACATTCTAAAATCTTACAGTGATGGGCCTTGATGTGGATCTTAAAAAGTTTGCTCTGTCAGCTATGCTGTGGGAAGTCACTAGGAAATTTTCTTTTTTGTTGACAACCTCTCATTTTTTTCTTCTTCTGGAATTCCTATTCAGTTGATAAAATCATAAAGCTATGCTAGGCTGTGCTGGGGAAACAAACCCAGAAGCTCGGTAGCTTATCACAGTACCGCTGACCCTTGAACAGCACAGGTTTGAATTGCATGGGTCGCGGGCGCTTGGGGGACTCAGTCGGTTGAATGTCCGACTTCAGCTCCGGTCATGATCTCATATTCTGTGCGTTCGAGCCCCACATCGGGCCCTGGGCTGATGGCTCGGAGCCTGGAGTCTGCTTTGGATTCTGTGTCCCCCTGTCTCTCTGACCCTCCCCTACTCATGCTCTGTTTCTGTCTCTCAAAAATAAATAAATGTTATAAAAAAAAATTGCGTGGGTCTACTTCAGTGTGGATTTTTGGCAGTATTGTAAATGTAGTTTTTCTTGTGTGATTTTTCTTAATATTTTTTTCTCTTTAGCTTTATTGTAAGAAAATGGTGCAATACATACATAAAACTTGTGATATCATTTGTTTATGTTATCGGTAAGGCTTCCTACCAACAGTAGGCTGTTAGTAGGTAAGTTTTGGGAAGTACGAGCTTATATGCAGATTTTCAAGTGTGTGGGGGCTTGGTACCCCTGACCCCACATTGTTCGAGGGTCGGCTCAACATACGTATTTCGTACTGGTACTAAGTCCAGTATAGGCTGGGCAGCACTCCATCCTGGGCAGCTGTGTGGTGCACGTAGCTTTTTAGGTTGCTGTGGTAAGGGAAGAGTAAATAAATAAATTTTCATTTAATTACCTTGTTTTCACAATGAACTTGAGCCCTGCCTAGTGAGTTTGGAACTTCTGTGGTTTTCATTTCTCCAAAGCGTTGTGGATTCTGCTGGGTTGAATGGGGGATAGCAGCCTATAGTATAAGGTTGAAGAAGGAGACCCGGGGCCTAGTTGCTCCTAATACAAACTTTCAACTCGTTTTAGGCCTGCTCCTCTCCTCTCCCTTCGAAGGTTCCTGGTATGTCAGTTTACTGAGCCTTTCCGGAATACCATAGTCTAGATCGGCTTGCTTGTGGTTGGTCATTCCATATGGCTACAGGCTTAGAGCAGAGAAAGCAAAAACCAAAGCCAGTTCCTACTTGTCTATTTACTTTCTACCTTCAGAAAATTTGAGTGGCATCTTTTTTCTGTTGCATCTCTTCACCATATCCTTGTGTAATTTTGCCTTTGTAAATTTATTTACCACTGTGAGGTAGGGAGTGGAGAATAAAGCATGTGTTCCGATCATCATTTCTAAGTGCAAGTGTTTGCTTGTTCTTTAAAAAAAATGTTTTTAATGTTCATTTATTTTTGAGAGCTGGAAGGGGAATGAGGGGAGGGAAGGGCAGAGAGAGACAGAGACACAGAATCTGAAGCAGGCTCCAGGTTCTGAGCTGTCAGCACAGAGCCTGATGCGGAGCTTGAACACACAAACTGTGGGATCATGACTGAGTGAAAGGCAGATGCTCTGACTGAGCCACCCAGGCGCTCGGAGTATCCACTTGTTCTTAATGAGCCATCTCAGGTCTGCCTCCAGATTCTACCCTCGGGCAAGGAAGTTTAAAGCAACTTTTTCTAGTCCAGGACCTTGGGACTCTGGATTAAGGTTTAGGTTTGGGTGTGGGTTTATTTTGGTTGTCTGTATAGCAGCGTAAGGAATTACCCAGAGTTAGTAACAAAACAGTTGTAATTTCTCATAGTTCTGCAGGATAGCTGGGCTCGGGGTCTCCAGCAGCTGTAGGTAGCGGTTGGGTGTGGAGCCATCTCGAAAGTTTCTTGCTTCCCTGTCTTAGGCCTGGACCGGAACTGGCTCCTCAGGCACCCCTTTTTCTGTGGTCTTCCCCGTATGTCCTCTAGCATGGTAGACCAGAGGAACCAGGCATCTTGTATGGTAAGGTGAGGTTTCAAGGTTGCATTCTCAAGAGAGATTGTCAGGTAAGAGCTGTGTCGTCTTAGCAGCTAGCCTCAGAAGTCATGGAGTGCCCCCTCCACCGAACTCTGAATTGGCAGCAAGAAGGCCCACCTGATTTAAAGAGCGGGAGGGTGGCACATGCCTTCCTCTTCATCGAGGTAATGTCGCGTTTTGGAAGAGCATGTGGAATGGGTTGTGGCAACCTTCTTTGAAAAATAGAGTCTCCTATGGGGTTCTCTCTAGCATTCCTGCTTAATCTCTGGACAGTCTTGGAAAAGTAACTTAACCCCTTACATTTCCTATTTCCTGTTAATGAAGTGTAAATGTGTTAGCCATTGCAACAGAAATGCTGTGTGACAAGCCTTCCCAAAACCTCTGGTGTACGACAAACGTTCGTTGGTTGCCTGTGTGTTTCTGAGTATCTGGGGTTCAGCTGATCTGGATTTGGCTCAAAGCTGCTCGTTGGATTCAGATCTGCAGTGTGTGGCTTTCAGCCATCTTGGACCTGCTTGAGGCGTATTCTTCTTAAGGGGCCAAATGTGGGGAACTCAAGGGGCAAATGAAACAGCACAAATACATTAAAGCTTCTTTTCCTGTCACACATCTCATTGACCATTGAAGCGTGCACCCAAGCTCAACATCAGTGGGCCAGACAAGTTTCTGCTTGGTTCACAAGAAAGGAGTGTATTTGCTGACTGATGATCTAATCTGTGGTATAAATTCTCCCTCTTATTTTTGACTCTTGACTCTCATTACTGAGAAGTTCATTGGGAGAGTAGAGAGACACACAAATGAAGCCTGATAAAGAGTAGGGCGAGATTTTAGAGCGCCTTGAATGGGAGGTTTGGCAATTTATATTTGATCCTCTGAGTAAATCCTAAGCCATCTCAAGAATGTGGGCAGGAGAGTAACAGAAAGTAGTGTTGCTTTAAGTCACCCCTCAAGATGAACTTGCCAGTCTTCCCCAGTGAAGATCCTCTCTTATTCTGTGCCGCTTGAGTAGGTGACACACTGCCAAGTGCAGAAACGAGGTGGCTCTCAGTAAGAAAACTTGCTTCAACTCCCAAGGAGCCTAGGCAGGATGCCAGAAGAGACAGAGGCTTACGTTCCTACAAAGATGGAATTTGCCGGCTTCACCTGTCTGTATTCATGGCCCGTTTATTCTGGAGGACCTGGTTGAACACTCACAGTACAATGATCCGAATCTTGGACCCTCCTCCAGATAGATTGGAATTTAAACAAGATTCCTCACATGTTTTTGTTGACTTGGCAAGACTGAACAGGCATTAGATACTTCTCTCATTAGCTGAAATTTCAGACACTATAAATAACCTTATTTGAGCCTTTAGGACTCAGTTTTATTGAGGACCATTTTTCCAGATTTGAAATTGGACCCTGTTCCAAATCCTGTAACTTTTTTTCCACTCCCAAGTGAGTGTTGCTCTAGCCTTTTTAAAGGTATTTTGTTTAATCTTTGGGTTAATTTAGCTGTAAAACAGGAGTATTCTCCAGAATTATTTCCAATTGTGTATATTGTTGCTCTTCTTGAAATACTGCTCGTGTCTTTCTCCTGAATATTCCATCACCCTATTCCACCTTTTACTAGGCCTTTAAGTATGAGTCCTCATCTCCTCGTGAGGTGAGTGGCAGAGCCTTCTAAGCCGTCACATCGGTAGCCACCGGGGCTGTGATTCAGCAGTGACTGCCGGAGCGTGTGGCCTTCTGGCAGAAGCAATGGAGGGGATTTTAGGGACACGAGGTACATACATTGTTCATTGAGTAAGGGAAAATGCCTTTATCTAGAACTGTTGTAGTGGACTTGGAAAAGCCCAAAGGTGTTTTCCTTCCTTATTGTCATTTATTCCCCTTTCTTTCTCTTTTTATTCTTCTTATAAATTTGGTGTCTCCTTCCTTGGCACAGGGTGACTAAGGAAGTGGATGCTACTTCTAAAGAAGCCAAATCCTTCTTCAAGCAAAACGAGAAGGAGAAGCCACAGGCTGCCGGCCCTGCCGCCGTGTCGCCGCTCCCTGCGGGGTCCGGGTGAGTTTCCTGTGCTCGGGCTCAGGTGCGCCTGGCGGCTGGCCAAGCTGCTTCCAGGACACGGGCCCCTTCTCTTCCCCACAGCAAGAATTCTGCTGCCACATTGCCTTTCCTGAAATAGTCGCCAACATGCAAAATGCAAAGAAATATTAGCCCTAGGTTTCTTGTTTGATTGCAGCCTGAAAAAAGTGCTGTTGACCATAGAGCTGAACATGTAAAAATGATTTTTGAATGAAAATATCAGCATTTTATTAGAACGTGTAGTGGAGATTGGGATCGAGTGCTTGGTCCCGTTCCCCAAGGACCTCAGAAGACCATAGGAAGGTCAAAGCTGATTTAAAGATAATTCTGTTAACACGTTGTCAGAAACAATAATTTTTCCTCTCTTCATATTTTCCATATTACTTGAGTTATTTTTAGTCGAAGACTCGAATTTTTTCCTTTTGTGGAAATAGAAAAATTCCCTTCTTCTTTACTTGTATGTAAGTTGTGAAGCATCACAGTGAATATAAGAAGGCAGGGCACGGGCACACAGGGCTCTGAACGCGCATCCCGGCCTGGAGGCAGCGCCCATCGGACCTTCCCTTCTGTGGGAAGGTCTGTGTCCTGGAGGGTTAGAGGAGGAACAGGTCACCTCCAGGGGCTTCTCTGACCCTTCAGACACAGCTCATCACTTCTTCCTTCCCTCCCTAAACATACCTACCTACGTCATCTCCATGAATAGTAAAATTTTCTTTGGGGTTTTACATTAAAAACCAAAAATTGTTGGTTTTCCTATCAGACTATGGATTTTTCTAGGACAGTCCTTTCTCATCTTTGCAGCCCTGGTTCCAAACAATGCTGTGTGACTGGGTACCCTCATCTAGGTCACGTTTACCCAGAAGCAGACCTTGAGACAAGGCTCTGAGTACAGGTTGCCGTGAGAGGCGACTCCGGGACTTCCGGAGCGAGGTGGGGAAGGCTGGGAGTGTGGCCGGGCCAGGCTGTGTGTCCTAGTAGCTTACTGCCAGCGTCGGCTGCTACTCACGTGGTTTTGTTAGGTATCCCCGCATGGCGGCCAACAACTCAGGGAGAGAC
Organism: Suricata suricatta; assembly: GCF_006229205.1. Lineage (NCBI taxonomy): Eukaryota > Metazoa > Chordata > Mammalia > Carnivora > Herpestidae > Suricata > Suricata suricatta. The sequence goes on from NC_043715.1 coordinate 11,195,666, forward strand.
TGAGTTGTTAGGATAGTTACCCCTGGCTTCCATTTGTCACGGGCTCCGGGCTGCTTCCCCATGCCCTCCGCCCCCAGGCTGTGTGCTCAGGTGCTTGCAGAAGATCCGGCTCTCCACGTGTGCCCCGGTGAGCACAAGGCCGTGGTGGGGCCATGTCCGCATCTGCCCTGGCCTCTTTATCTGCTCCTCACTCCACGTATTTCTCTCCCACCAGAGCCAGTGGGTGGCAGAAGTCCTGTAGCAGTTACACAGAAACCTAAGAGGGAAAGGGATATGAGAGCTTGCTGCCACGACAGACACGATGTGAACAGTGGTGTGAGCACAGTTCTCCGCGCTGGCCATGTTAATATTCTAGGCCAGTGGTTTTCCAGCTGTGGTTTGCAGTCCTTGTTCAAAAGAAACTGGTGTGCCTGCATGGCGTAGTCATTTAAGCAGCTGACTCGTGATCTCAGCTCGGGTATTGATGTCTCAGGGTCATGAGTTCAAGCCCTGCATTGGGCTCCACACCCAGCCAGGAGCCTACTTAAGGGAAAAAAAGGAAAATGGAATAAAAAAATATCTACTATATTACATGGTAAACATTGTTTCATAAAATTTTTATTTTGGTTATTGATGCAATTATACTGAGTGACAAACTATTTTTAGTGAGGGTTGAGATTTTTTTAAATGTGAGGATCTAGGCAGAAATAGCATGTTGTTAGCCTTATAATTGTTAAATTGTTTGAAAGGGATTTTCTTCAGACCAGTAGCTTTCAGACTTTATTGACTGTCACTCACAGTAAGGAATACATTTTACCGTACCTCTATTCTCATAAATACAGGTGTGCAAAAAAGTGAACTAAAATTTGGTGAAATATTTACCTTTACTATGTATGATGAATTCTGATTTTCTCTTTTACGTGATTGTGTGTAGTAAGTGTCATTTAAAATGTTATGGGCCCCTGAATTCATTTCACAGTCTACTATAATCTGAATTTGTCAGATACTCCAGGTTACATAGACAGTTAGTCTTCTGCAGGTTTTACTTGGGTTACCAGGCTTATATCTGATATTACTAAACAGTGTCTCTTGCATTTATTATGTGTTACTGTAGAAGTTACCTGTGGATTAAGTACCAGGTAGAAATAAAGGCAAAGTTTCTTGTACTTTAGGGTCCCAGCACAGTTCATTTTAGCTAGCACAATTTTTACTTCTAGTCTGCTTGGTATTTCTTTAAATAATCCCCTATTGATGCTTAGAGACTCTACTTGGAAACTGTATGTGTTTCAGAAAACACTGTTGCCATAATTATGAAGACAACTAGAGGAGAGAGAAAGTGGAGCTTAACAGGGTCAGCCTGTTTAAGTCACTAAGTCACACGTGGAAATCTCACAGCACTCTGTATCTCTGCCTTCCTTTCTTAGAAAGAGCTAATAGCTCTCAAGGATAAATTGCTGAGATGGTATCCGTATCGGGGAGACCCAGCAGGAAACAGATGGCATTTGCAAAGTAGGATACTTTGAGGAGAGTTTAAGAACTCACAAAAAACCAGAGGGATGGAATAGTGTGGTGTGCCTGAGGCTAGTAATAATGAGGCTCCAGTACCTCCCCTAGACCTAAAGGGGCAAGAGGGAGAACAGTTTTGATGCTGAAGACAGGGAGGGCCTCCTGATGGGAGCTGAGACCTTCACTTGAGCAATGGACTCTCCAGGCGGAAGCCAGGGACATAAATCCCCAGATCTCCTGCTCCTCCGTCTCTCCCATCTCTTGCCAGGGATTCCATTCTGATACTTGTTCAAATGGTTAGGAAGATTTACTCAGGATTATTGCAGTAAGTGGCAATACTATGACAGTAACATAGAGAGATGGGGCTCAACTCTCAGTACTGCAAAGACAGTTGGAAATTTATGACCAGGGAGCCAGGATGAGGGCAGTGGAGAGGGTGTCGGAGGATGGGACATTACTAAGAGACACCAGGGGTAGGGAGATTCTTGCTAAATGGACCTAACAGGATTCTTGCTGAAGGCAGACTAAGTACTTACACCTCCGAGTGTGGGGAACAAAGAACTTCATCAGATATCACGGGTGATCAGATACCAAGAGTGGGGCATTCTCTTAAAGCTGACCTAGCAGGATTCTTGCTGAAATTGGGCTAAATTGCTAAAAATGCAAGCCCAGCAAGGACGGGGGCCAATATTGAGGCCTGAGAAGAAGGCTCAAAGGAGCCTGCGTAGGTTTGATGAAGAAGAGAGTCTCTCTCAGGCTGTCTATACAGGACAGTATCTGGGGCAGAGAACAGAAGCACAGGCAGAATGTGGAAGGGCCTACAGGTAAAATACTTTTCATTGGATGAATAGACTGCTGACTCACTTAGGAAAGGGTCAAGTAAAATGTCATTAAAATCAGTGTCTGTGAGTGCTATAATGGAATGTAACAGATTACAAGAATGTGTCTGCCTGAGTAAAAAAAAAAAAAAAAAGTGCTTGGAGTTGTACATGAAAATGGGGACACATTTATTTCTGATGTAGTACGCCATGAATTTCTAAATAAATCCAGGAGATGATCTTCACCGTTGGCGTGATCATCATGGTGGAATGTATCTCTAAAGTCTCTCCAGTTGTAATTGTACTTGGGAAAAGAGTCAAGAGGAATTCATCTGATCTGGAGTGACTGAGTGGGCACATTTTATCGGTGTGGATATTAGTATCTATTACTGGCTCCACGTGAATGGCATGGGAAGTCTTCAGGAGATGAATCTGTAGGAATAATCCAGTTCATTAAAAGAAAATTATTGTAATACTTTCCACAGATGTTTTTCATTTTCATTTTTGTAGTTGCTTCAGTTTATAGGTTGTCCAACAGAAACACTTTATTTGTTTATTTGCCTTTTCTCTAAACAGATTTAAGTAATACAGGAAAACCAGAGCAGGAGGGTAAAACATCCTGTCCCACATCCTTTGCTAGCAAGTAAGAACAGATTCACAGGAGCAAATGTTTGTAACTGAAAATGCATTTCCTCTACATGTTTAAAATAGCACGCTGCTTGGGCTATAAAAAGCCAAAGTTTATGCTTTGGGAATGAAGTAAACCAAACCCCCAATTTTAATTAGAGGCAGGAATCAGAGATGATGAAGAAGCGTTCTCTACAGTTGGTTGTAGAAAACCCAGGACTCAGCTTAGTCTGAATTTCCACAGTTCTGTCGCTCTAACTTCTTGATCCATTTCTTGCCCTCCGCTCCTCCCGCCAGCCGCACCAGCCCCTTGCCCTGGCCTTCACCCCAGCACCAATGGCCCTTCGAATCCAGCTTTCATGGGTATTTGGCCTGGTCAACCTTCACCCCCACATTTACTGCTTGCTTTCAACCCTACGTTTACTACTCACCTCTTCCAGCAGCAGGCCTCCGGCTCTCAGACTTGTTCAGGTTTCGCATCCTAGCCACAGGCGTCAACTTGTTTAATTAAGGGCGTACTATTTAGTTGCCTCCCTATAGATTAGGAATGGCCTGTAGTAATCAAATATAAAAGTAAGAAGCGTTGTTTTCCCATATAGTTTTGTCTTGTTCTATTGAGAAAAAAAAAAACAAAAAAAAAGACCTTACTGTTGAGTCTCCCGCTACATGGGGGTGGTGTTGGTTTAGCAATGTTCCCCGCCCCCCAGATAGAAGAGTCAGAATTGCTCACAGCATCCTGCTGAAGGTGGAAGACCCAGGCTAAAGACCTGGGAAGACACGTGGCCGCAACTGTTTCTGTGGTTTGTCCTTGTTCAGTGTGTGTGACCAGTTGGTCCCAGAGCCTTTAATCTGTGCCGCGTTCTTCCTGCCTGAGCATGTGATCCCGTCTCTCCCAGCCTCTCGGACAGGAGTTAACATGACCTTGCTGGCGGTTAAGTTTTTGTGTCTTTCAGTATATGGTCCTTTGGTAGAGAGCATTGAGCTTTTCACTTAAAGTAACAGAAAGTAGGCATAGCCACAATATTAGGTGAAAATGTTTCTAATTTTTATCACAGTCTCTTGTAGTGATCAGTCAGACCTCTGACCTGTGTTCATCTATGTTTAAGCCCTTTCACTTTTAAAGGAGTTCCTTTCGTGTTGAGAGGAACATTCAAAGCTAGATATAATTTCAGTTGTTTTCACTAACAAGAGAAGAAAGGACCTCAAGTTATTCACTGCAGAGGTGTTGGTATCAACAACAACATAAAGACCAGCTACCTCACAAATCTGCATTTACCTCCTGGTTTGATGCCCTTGTGAAATGCCTGATCAGGGGGCCACGTGACCATGTTCCTGGTGAATACAGGTGCACAGTGAGGTTACTAATAATGCCTAGAGAAGGGCCACTCCAAAAAGAGGAAAATCAGCTTGTTTTGAAAGATTAAATATTATGAGTAAGGGCTCACTGGTAATTATTATAATAATAATTAAGATACTTAGAAGAAAATGAGTATTCCAGCAGACATGGCCTGTAATATTGTCTAGTCTTTAGGAGAACAAATAGTATTAGTCAATTTAATGATTTAGAATTGGATATGCCTTTATTATTTATTATTTTTTTAATGCTTATTTATATTTGAGAGAGATATAATGCATGAACAGGGAAGGGGCAGAGAGAGAGACAGAGAGAGAATCGGAAGCAGGCTTCAGGTTCTAAACTGTCAGCACAGAGCCCAACGTGAGGCTCAAACTCACGAGCATTGAGATCATGACCTGAGCCAAAGTCGGACACTCAACTAACTGAGCCACCCAGGTGTACCTTTTTCTTTTTACAAACAGCTTCATGGGCTGTTTTTATTTATTCATCAGTTTGAATTTTACACTTCACTGGATTTTAGCATGATCACAGAGTTGTACGCTCCTGAGGCTACGCAGCCACAATAATTTCTGTCACCCCAGAGAAGCAATGCCATCCCTTTTCCTTCCCATCTACCTCCCACACACCTTGGCAGCCACTGCTCCATCTGCTGTGTCTCAGTTGCCTTTTTGGATATTGTATACAGTTGGAGTCATACAGTATTTATCCTTTTGTATCTGGCTTCTTGGACTTAGCATAATGTTTTCAAGTTTCATTCATGTTTCTGTGCTATGTTCCTTTTTATGGCTGAATAGTACTCCATAGTATGTATATACCACATTTTGTTTATCTGTTCACTACTTGAGAGTTGTAGAATTGTTTCCACTTTTTGCCTATTAAAATTGAATGTGTGAACATTCATGTACAGGTTTTCGTGTGGATACGTGATTTTGTTTCACTCAGGTATATATCTGGGTGTGGAATTGCTTGGTCATATTGGTTGGACATGCTCTTGAATAGAAGAATGAGCAATAAGAGAAAAGTCCAGGATTGTTACCATGGATGCCCAGATTTCTTCCCCTGTGATTTCCTTGAAACAAGAACACATCCGTATGTAAGCTCTGGCTGTAGGAAAAAAGATCAGTGGAAAACTATGAAGTTCAGTAACACTATGAAAGCAATGGCTAGGAAAAAAATGAGACTGTTTCCTTGTCTTAATTCTAGAAATAGGGAGAGGGATTTAAGCCTTTTGATTTGTTCCCGTAGCCAACTCTAAGCTTTCTACTTAGTGAGATTTCCTGTTTGATGATAATTTGGGATTTTGGTTTAGTTGACTCAGAGCTAGCCCTGTTCTTATTTTATTGGTGTTTGTAAATACATGTTCTTGACCTTCCCACTAACTTTTAAATATAACTTTGTTATTCTTAGTGGTTGTGGTGCTGCCAGTAGGAGGTGTTCAGAAATGTGTGCTGAGATATTTTGGTTGTCACCAGACTTGAGGAGACCACTGGTACTTAGTGGGTGGGGCTCAGGAATACTAAATGTCTACAGTGCTCAGGACAGTTTGTACAGAGAAGATTTTTCCAAAATGCCAACAGTGTGTCCTTTGAGACACGCTGTTTTAGGGAGCTGGAGTCCCTCCGATATGTAACTGTTGGGCTTTTCTTCAGTTTGTGGTTTGAGACTCTGCTCCAAGGCAGGCATTCACAGACTGGCAGTTCATGGACCAAGTGTGTCGTTAGATGTTTTTATTTGGCCAGTGTTTAAAAATCAGGAGAGTTGACATACAAACCTGGATTCCTGGCTTTTCTTGAGAAATGAGAAGTTGTGCCATTGCCCTCCCTCTTCCCTTACAGCAGCAGCAAGCCGGAACGGAGTAGATGGGCTTTGCCCTTTCCTGGTCCCGACTCAGCTGCTTCATCATTTATGTTACCCGCCGGGTTCCTGTAGTCAGGGGATGACACATTTTCCCTTTAATGACCAGGTCACTTAACTTTTGGGACCAGTTTGTTCTTTAGATTAAATATCAGACATACTATCTTTTCATGCTGCTATCTGTACCTTTTTCTTTTAAGGATAAATAGCTTCTGTTGACAGATTTAGGCACAGTGCTAAGTGTTTTACATGGATTATGTAATCTACATAAATATTTAAGAGGTGGGGGCTAACTCTGTGCCCATTTCACAGACCAGGAAACTGATGCTCAGGGAGGTGCCCTGACTTGCCGTTAACTTGTAAAGATTCCGTGGTTGACGGATGATGGAGCCAGCATCCCAGTCCAGATCCGTTAGAGACCAGGGGCCGAGCTCTTGGCCGCTGTGTTACACAACCATTCCCACTCACACACCTGGTTGGACTTTTGGGTAAGAAGTATCTCTTCAGCTTTATAACTGATGAGGGACTCATTGGAAGCTATTTTGAATTTTATAATTTTTTTAGGAAAATCGGATGACTGTTTCCTCCCGTTTCCCCTGTAGGTGTTTTCCCCATTAACCATGGCTGATCCAGGTTCCCTGTGCTATATTTCAGTCTTGTTACTATCTCAGGAGATGGAAGGGGTAGCACATTTTTGAAAACGAGTTCCTGTAGTGTTTGTACAGTGATCATATGTCAGCAGGTGACGATGAAGCTGTGGACGAGATGTGATCAGCCAGCCGGGGGGCTGGTCATCGCTGCTTCGGGTCGGTAAGCGGTCCTCCTGAGCTCGCAGGGCCGAGCTGCGGGCAGCTGACGTGAGCACGTCGCCGGGGGGCCAGGTAGGCTGTCTCGGGTCAGCGCACTCCCTCTGGCAGCGTTTGTTCCAGGGTGTGGCTAGCTAGAAACAGCTTTTCAGATGATACTTCAGGGACCTAGTGTGACACTGGGACTGGTGGATTCTGGCAGTGTTGCTGGTCCTGCTGTAACCTTACTCGTCAGCTCTAGAATGACATGTCATGTACCAGGACCAGACGACTCCCCGTGCTGGACTTTTCCCTTCCTGTTCTTCAGTGGATGCTAAATACTCCACTTCATACAGTTTTAACTTATTCTTAACTTGCTTTTTCAATATACTTCCATGAGTGTTGCAGATATAGAGTAAATGAGTTGACATTGAAGTTAAAGTAATTTTGGAAAGATTTCCCCATGAGTAGTTGGAATATTTTGGATTTATGAAAGATTATCTCATTCATGTTCTTGATTTGAAGAGATGGTTCCAGGCTATTCTCAGAACTGGAATAATTACGAATGGAGAGACTAGTAGTAGTTTTTCGGTTTTGTTTTTGGTTTTCATTTTTTGGTTGGGGAGAGTGGTAGCATATTTGACCATTTGAATCAAACAATGAATTGCCCGCCCATGTGAGCGTCTAAATGAGATCTCAAACATAGAAAAGCTTTCAGAGCAAGAACATTTTTCATTTGTGGTTACCAGGATGGGGTAACCTGTGTCAGTTTGAATGGAATACCTACAGCAAATACTGTGAACCTAAGAGGTGCCCCTGCTGGTTTTCAAGATTGTCCAGGTGGAAACAAATTCTAGTGTTCTTAGAAAATCCTTAGGGGATTTGAACTTTTATTGCGCAGAGCAGCCTTCTTCCTTTTGCTCTTAGTGTCGAGTTATAGTTTCAACAGGCTTCAAAAATCTATAAGTTTAAAAGCCAGATGTCTATATGTGCTATAAACTCTTAAAACATTATCTTGCTATAGTCCTATACCCTTGATCAGGAAAATGCTTTGGTTGCTTTGCTGGGAGTGTAGGGAAGAACAGACAGCTGAAGTTACAATGTTCACAGAGTTTTATTCAGTATGATCATTGGAAATTGATTTGGAAACAAGGTTGTGGAAATCTTCCTTCAAAGAGAAAACTGTGATGCTCTAGGAACGAAGTGAAACTATTTTGGTTAACTAATAAAACGCTGATTTGCTAAGTTGATGGTTTCATGTGCTTTAGCTTCTCTCCTTGTACGCTAGAGGGCAGAACCCCCCCTGAAATGGCCTTTTGGTTCCATAGAAGGAACCTGAAGCTTTCCTTGATTTGGTAGATTGGGCGCTTTAAGTTTCTCATGGCCTAATTAGGTTAGTCTCTTGCATGAGATTTCTATGTGCTGTAGAGTTTCTACATTTTTCTTTAATTAATATTTGTTTTGTTTTCAGCTCTGCCATTGGTTTAGAAAGTGAAAAATGGTTTTTCTTATTTTCTTTCTTGAAATACAAAAGGTTTTATTGTTGTATATATTTTTTTATTACAAATAGGAAAGTAAAAATGACCCATAGTTCCATCACTTAAATTTTTTCAGAAAGGAGACAGTGAAATTTCCTTGCCATTAGCCTTCATTCCCAACTCCAGAGGCTAATACAGTTGACCTTGAACAATGGGGGGGTTTATGGTTGCTGATCCCCCGCCCCCGACAAGCAGTCAAAAACCTGTGTGTAACATTTGATTCCCCAAAACTTAACCACTAATAGCCTATTGTTGACCTTACCGATAACATAAACAGTTGATTAATACATATTTTATATGCTACATGAATTGTATACTATAGTCTTACCATGAAATAAGCTGGAGAAAAGAAAATGTTAAGAAAATCATAAGGGGAAAAATGCATTTATAGCACTTTACTGTAAAAACACCATGAATAAATGAACCCGTGCAGATCGAACCCCTGTTGTTCCAGCTTGTTCACTATAGTTGCTAGCTGATTCTCAGTTTTACACGGATCCTTCCTGTGCTGTGCTAATATATTGTCATTGTATATACAGGAAAACAAAAATGGACTCTGTTAGTCTGAAACTTATATTTTTACTTAACAGTCTGTTTTGGGCATCTTTTCAGGTTCAGTATGAACATGTATATATTTTTTGTGCCTGAATTGTATTCCATTATGTAACTATTCTATAATTTGAGGAACCATTCCCTTATTGATGAACATTTGGTTTTCAAAATTTCACAGTTATGAATAATTCTGTAATGGTCCTTGCATATGCATTTTTATGTTCTTATGTTGTTATTTCTGGGGGACAGATTCTTAGAAATGGGGTTGCTGGGTCATAAGGTATATGCACCTTAAATCCTAATAGATGCTACCAAATAGGCAGTACCAGTTTGAAGTCTCCCCAGTGTTACGTGAGAGGGCCCAGTTCTGCACAGCCGTGCTGGGGCTCATCAGGATTTTCTTCACAGTCATGACAGGAACTAGATTTTCATAACCTGCTGGTTTGGTTTTTGTTTCCCCTCTGAAAGCCTTTACCAAAAAGAGACTTTTTTCAAGAATTAAAGTAATCCTAGGGTGCCTGGCTGCCTCAGTTGGTTAAGTGTCTGACTCTTGGTTTTGGCTCAGGTCATGATCTCACACTTTGTGAGTTTGAGTCCTGAGTCGGACTCTGCACTAATGCTGCAAAGCTTGCTTGGGGTCCTCTCCTCCTCTGTCTGTCTGTTCCTCCCACACTCTCTCTGTCTCTGTCTCTGTCTCTCTCTAAATAAATAAACTTAAAAAAAAGAAACTACTGCTGTATTTCTTTGTATTTGCCAAATTAAGATTTGAGAATCACCTAGTGGTAGTCTCCATGCTGTATCAAATCATCAAAGTTAGTTAATTCGCAGGTCATCTAGTTCAGGTAAAAATCTGAATTTTATAAACACTGAGAGAAATTGTGAGCCAACTTAAGAACTATGTTATAGATCCATTAGAATGCTCTGTGCTATTTCTTTCTTAGGTCCTCGATGTTGGAAGTTACTATTCCCAACTGTTTTAAAGTCTGTGAAGAATGTTACTCACACTAGCATAGCAATTGGTGATTCTCTTTTGTGGTCAGCTTCTGATACAGGCATCTTGCTGCCATTTCATGGAAGGTTATGATTCCATAGAAAGTTTCATATTAGGTAAATATTTTAATTTGGATCGGGGTTATTTTTCTTATGGGAGAGGCCAAGCAGCTGTGTTCTAATTATTTTGGTCAGGGATTGAACATCAATCTGATCTGAAGTCCAGCACTTACTATATTCAGTTGCTTAGCTCTGGCTTCTTGCCAAAGCCTTTACCCAAGGGAATCTATGATAAATTTAAGCTGAAATAACTTAAAACTTCTAAACTAGGTTAATATTTCTGTGTCATTGAGAAAATGGAGGATTCCAAACAAGGATTCATCTTTAGATCTAGTAATTCTAAATGCCTATAACCATGAAAAGTAACAGCTTTTTGATTATTAGCCTCTCCTTGAATTTGAAATGTACAATTTCAGTAGCTGCTAATTTGAGAATGAGTGAGTTGCCTTGGCTTCTACTTCAAACTGGGATCTTTTAGCCTCGTTGCTTGTGAGATGATGAGCTGTAAGAGGGAGATACCAAAGGAGGAGAGTTTTCTCTACAGTCAGATTGTGACTTGTTTGGACCAGAAATGAGAATCAGATCCAAGGAATACCATGTGCAGAACACACTTGATCATGGTCTTTTGTTTACTGTAGTGAGCTTCGAAAAAACATTGGAGGAGAAGTTTCCTTTAGAGCGGTAACCACGAGCATCATGTCTGCTTTCCAGCCATGTTTCTGTGTTGTGCTGTGGGTGAACTGAATCCAGGTTTTTTATGCCATTTCAGAAAGTCCTTCCAATTTCGCTTCTGTGGGACCAGTCTGGACCTCACTTTCTCAGTCTTGATGTGGTGAAGCCAGCTTTCCTATTGGGCTAACTTAGGTCACCTGTGTGTTTGCCGGTATCGTGTAAGTACAAGCCAGGCAGAACTCCAAGTGCACGAACAGTTAGATCTGTCTTTATAAAATTGGAGTTTTCTTTTTTTTAAACTTCAGAGGAGTAGAACTTTGGTTAATACCATAATGAAAACAAAGGATTAGTGTTTTTTAGGTGTACTATGGAGAGTCTGTGATAAAGGCTTTTATTTTCCTTATGTTTTATCAGTTGCTGACGAATTGGTTGGCAATGGAAAATGAAACACAGCTCCTTTCTCCCTTTGATACTCTGTCTCAGGACACTCCCTGATAAGACTGGTTGGCCTCTGTGCTTCCTGCTGCCGCCTTTGCTTTATTGGTTTACGGGTTTCTCAAGATTCCCAGGTGTCTTCTCTTTATGCCTGTAATAGTGTCATTCACCTACTCTAAAGCTTTAACCATCTTTTTAATGTTGGTGATACTCTGCTCTGTCCTTTCAGTACTGCCTTTCTCCTGAGCTCCAGACCCATATTTCTTACTGCTTGCTAGAAATTTATTCTGAATTTTCTTGACACCACATCGGTCCAACATTCAACTCATTTTCTGAGTCCTCCCATTTTACAGAGCTGAAGAAACGGAGCCTGTGGAGTTAAGAAGGTTATCCACGAGAGAGAGCCTAGACTGGAATGTAAGGCTTCTTTCCAGCCCAGTGTGAGTATCTCCTGGGCCAGACTGCCTGGCTGTCTCTGGAGGAAAGGATGTGCCAGCGCGCCCTCCTCCATCGCTCAGGGCGTCTTCAGTTACTTCCCTTTCTTCTCCTCGCCTCCCCACCTGCCCAGTCCATCCAGCACTTTACATTTTACATTCAGAATGTCTGTAAATAATCATTTCTATTTTTTCCCTCCCTCCTCTCTCCTCTTTCTCTCTGTATTTCACCTCCATTCCCATTTGCCATTTTTATGGGTATTAAGCATCTGTCTCTGTGTAATTGGACTATTTTCTAAAGGTTTGGACTATTGTAATCGTTTCCTAAGTTTACTTAAAGCCTGAGGTCTCTCTTCCTATGTCTACCCTACATGCCACTGCTGAGATAATTTGGCAAAGATTCAGTTTAGATTATGATGCTTCCTCAAAACTTTGATACTCGTCTGCCGTTAAGTTCACACTCTGGCCTGGTATTAGCGAACGCCAATCTGTAGTCAGCCACACCTTGTTGGGAGTTACTCTGTTTTCACAGAAAGGAGTCGTCTTTACCCATACTCTCCGCCTTCGGCTTTGTTCAGGGGTTCAGCCCTCTCCCCTAGTGGCCTCCTCTCTCCGTCTACTGGAATCCCGCCTCTTTTTCAGAAAGCCCCACCTCTGCCTTCCCCTACTCCTCCCTGATACGTGCCTGCTTTGGATTCTTGTTCCACTGATGGCCCCTTAAATTTTTGACCATGAATATAGTTATTCTTTCTTATTCATGCCTTACAAAGAATTACAAAGAATAAGAGCTCTTTTAAGCTCTTCTCTTTCACTTTGGGTTTCTGCAGTTTAAATACAATGTGGATTCATGGCTTTTGAAAGTCCTGAAAATTTCTCAAGCCCTATCTCTTGGAATATTGCCTCTTTTGCATTCTACTGTCTCCTACAACTCCTATTATTAGGTTTATGTCAGATCTTTGCAGTCTGTCCTCCATATTATTTCACTTCTCTTTGGTATTTTTTATCACAGTGTTTCTGAGTTGCCTTCTAGTTAGTACCTTTTTTGCTAGCGCTGTCATTTTGTCTTCAGCTGTGTCTGTTCTCTTTTAATTTGTTCACTGGGTTTAATTTCAGTGGCTGAGCTCTTTGTTTTTAGAAATTCTACTTGGTTTGCTTTCAGATGTGTGTGTTCTTTTTCCACAGGATCTTGGTTTAGGGGCTTTCTTTTTGTTATTATTTTTATTATTTGAGAGAGAGAGCAGAAGTGGGGAGGAGGAGAGGAGGGAAAGAGAGAGAATCTCAAGCAGGCTCCCTGCTCAGCACAGAGCCCAACGTGGGGGTCAGTTCCACAACCCTAAGCTGAAATCAGGAGTCAAATGTTTAACCGACTTAGCCACCCAAGGCTTTCTTTTACATATGTAATCATTTTAAGTGTATACTTCTTTATAGTTTCTGTCTGATATTTCTTTTATGAGAAGTTCTTTGGGTTTTAAAGTTGTCTTGGGGCCCCTGGGTGGCTCAGTCAGTTAAATGTCCAACATCAGCTCAGGTCATGATCTCACGAGTTGTGGGTTCGAGCCCCTCAGCAGGCTCTGTGCGGCAGTTCAGAGCGTGGAGCCTGCTTCAGATCCTGTGTCTCCCTTTCTCTGCCCCTCCCTTATCTCTCTCTCTCAAAAATAAATAAATACTAAAAAAAAAAAAAATTAAGTTATCTTTATTTGTTGGCTCTCTTATGGTAGATTATTTCCTTTTGTGTTTAGTATTTTGTATGCATGTTCAGCAAGATTTTGTCTGTGGGGTGATCTCGTATGGCCGGGGATAAAGTTGTATTGCTCAGAAGTAGGAGTAAATTTGTTTCTTCCAGATGCCCTGGCTTGGGCTAATTTTTATGTTAATTTCTTGCTTTGGAGCTCCTGGGACATTCAGGTATTATAATTGAAATGAGAATTGTGAGACCCAAATCCACACGACTCCAGGGTTTCTCCCCTGTCCTCTACAGCCTGCAGCCAGAGAGGCTTTCTTGTTTCCTCCTGGGCTTTTGGGTGAATTTTTCCTGATCTGGCCTTTCTTTCCCTGCGCGTGCATAGAGTTTCCACTTTATTTAGGATTTTAGTTCTAATTCTCCACCTTCTGTAAGCCCAAGACACATCCTGTATGTAAGTATAACAAAACCCAGGCGGAAGTTATTGAAACTTATTCCCCCCACCCTGCTCACTCCCCCATGGCCGCTGCATCTGCTCATGTGCTGCTTCTGTGGTTTTCGGTTCCTTCGTTGATCCTGACACTCCGGGGTTTCCCCTTTCTTTCTTGTGAGCTTAACTATAGATTTGAAATAATGTGGGGTATATTTTATCTGGCATTTCTAGGTCTTTATTTGGAAAATGTTTGGGTTATATTAAGCATCCATTTTGCCTGAAATAGAAGTTCATTGTGAGCACTTGAAGGGTGAATACCCTCTATTGCTTTTTCCCCACATTTTCCTGCAGCTCCTACAAAGTGGTCCATTACATTTGATGAATTTGAAACGACTTAAAGGAAACATTTTGACTACTCTGAGCATAAGAAGGAATACCCAGTACCTTTTAAAATCCATCAGATGACTTACCTTTCATATTAGTTATGAGCTGCTGCTTCTCCTACCCAAGACCCATTGATACACATCATTAAAATACCACATCTTAAATGTTCAGTGCTTTTTTTCTTTTGAGCTATTGACATTGCTCTGTTTGTTGGGTTTCCCTATTCTGTTTGGAAACAAAATATCTGGGAATGCTTTCTGATAGAATTTCTAAAACATTCATGAATTTCCGTATGTGAAGTTCTCTTATATCCATCTCAGTTTATTTGTAGTCCCCCTTTCATCTCCATCTTTCTGTTTTGAAAATCTTTATCCTTCATTATTGTAGACCTTCTTTTTGTCTGTCTAGTGTCTGACCCCTTCTTTTTGTCTCTCCGGTGTCTAACCCCTTCAGAGATCTTCGAGAAAACTTGTAGATGCCACCCTTTGTGGGAGGCAAGGAGCTGAAAATTCAAAACTTTTGATTTCCCATCCTCCTCTGTTCTAGTATTTAGTTAGGAGCTTCAGATCCATGAATCAGACATCTGCCCAAGGGAGTGAATCCAGGGCTGGTGAGGCAGAGGCCAGGAGTACTGCACGTTTCTGCCCCTCTAGGGGTCGCGGGGGGGGGGGGGGGGGGGGGGGGGGGGGGGGGGGGGGGGGTGGCTAGGTGAGGCACGACCAGCAAAGCAGCCATGACAGCTGTGTCCTTGCCAGCATAGGCCTGTGGTGTGATTTGGGGGCATTGTTTCTGGCATCTGAATGTAGTTTGTTAGCCCTCCTGGATTTGTGAGTGACCCAGCACCTTTTTATTATGGTTATTGGTAAGCTTTTTATTTTGAGAGATTGTAGATTTTCATGTAGTTCTATAAAATAATACAGAGAGATTACTTGAACCATGGCCCGGTTTCCCCTTATGGAAACATCTTATAATATCACAACCAGAATAATGACGTTGATGCAGCCAAGATAGAAAACATTTCCAGTCCACTAGGATCCCTCGTGTTGCTTTTATAACCACACCCATCTTCCTGCTGCCCTCTGGTAATCACTCTTTTGTTCTCCGTTTGTATAATTTTGTCATTTCAAGGATATTTTATAAATGAAAGCATACAGTATAAAACCTTTTAAAATTATCTTTTTTTTACTCTGCAGATTCATTGAGATTGTGGTTTTTAGATCAGTAGCTTTTATTATTGACTCGGATCCTGTGCGGTAGAGGCACCACAGCTCCCTTCACTGTTCATCCACCGAAGGACGTCTAGGTTTCCGGTTCGGGCTATTACAGATAAAGGGTGTAAATACTCATGTGTAGGTTCTTGTGTTGCCGCTGGGACAGATTACCACAAATTTAGCTGCTTATATAGCACAAATTTATTCTCTTCTAATTTTATAGGCAGAAGCCCAAGATGGATTTCACTCTACTAAAATCAAAGCAGGTTTGTGTTTCTTATGATTGTAGGACTTAGGTTCTCATTCCCTTGCTGTCTTGTCAGCTGGGACCATTCCCAGCTTCTGGAGACCATCCCCATTTTTGGTTCATGGTTCCCTCCTTCTGTTTTCAAAGCCAGCACCAACTTGTTGATTTCCCCCTCAAGCTGTGAATCTCCTCTCTTCCTTCCATCTGTTTCATCTGTCTGACCCAGCTGGGAAAGGTCTTCTTTTTTTAAGGACTCCTGCGACTAGATTTGGCCCACACAGGTAATGTAGGGTAAACCTCCCCCATCTCAAGGTCCATACTCATAGTCACATCCCTTTTGCTATATATGGTAACTAATTCGCAGATTTGGGCCCAAGGGTGGGGATACAGTGTGGATATCTGTGGTAGTCCTTATTAAAATTTCATTTCTCAGGGTGCAGTTGCTGGGTCCTTTGGTGGTTGCATTTTTAGGGGGATTTTTGGTTTTGGTTTTTGTGGGTTTCCTTAATCTCAAAAAAATTTTTAAGTTATTTTTGTTTTAAGTGAACTCCACATCACATGTGGGGCTCGAACTCACAACCCTGAGATCAGGAGTTACATGGTCTGCTGACTGAGCCAGCCAGGCACTCTACATATTTGGTTCTTGTAAGAAGCCGCCAAACTTTTCCAGAAGGGCTGTGCCATTTTACTTTTCCACCAGCAGTGTATAAGGGATCCAATTTCTCTATATACTTGTCAATATTTAGTGTTGTCACCATTTTTCATTTTAATCATTCTGATAGGTATATTGTGATGCTTCATTATGATTTTAATTTATATTTTCCTAATGCTAATGGTGTTAAACATCTTTCCAAGTGCTCTTTTGCTATATATATGTCTTCTTTGGTGAAATGTCGTTCATGTATTTTGCCCATTTTCTAATTGGGTTGTTTGGGTTTTTACTGTTGTATTTTAAGAGTTCTTTATATATTCTAGGTATCAGTCCTTTATCAGACATGTGGTTTGCAAATACTTTTTTCCAGTGTGTAACTTGTGTTGTCATCCTTTTAAAAGGATCTTTTTACAGAGCAAATGTTTTCAATTTTGATGAAGTGCAACTTATTAGGTTTTCCTTTTATGGATTGCACTTTTGGTGTCAAGTCTAAGAATTCTTTGCCTAGTCCACGATCCAACAGATTTTCTCCTTTGCCTTTTTATAAAAGTTTTAGAATTTTGTTGAAGCCCATAATACATTTTTGAGTTAATTTTTATATAAGTTAGAAAGTTTAGGTCGAGGTTAATCTTTTTACCTATGCCATTTTCCAGCACCATTTGTTGAAAAGACCATCTTTGAATTGTTTTTGCACCTTTGTCATTGAATTGCATTTGCACTTTGGTAAAAAAAAAAAATTAGTTTGGCATATTTGTGTGGGACTGTTTCTGGACCCTGTTCTTCCCATTTACATGTGTCTGTCTCTTGCCGGTACCAGCGCCTTGATTACTAACCTATAAAATAAACCTTAAAATCTGGTAGACTCACTCCTTCACTTTATTCTTTTCAAAATTAAGTATTCTATTTCTTTTGCCTTTACATATGTATTTGAGAATGATTTTTGTCTCTATCTACAAAAATACTGAGAATTTCGTAGGAATTGCATTAAGACTTGTTATGGACTGAATTGTGTGCCCCTTCCCCAAATTCTAGGTTCAAGCTTTAATCCTCAGAGTGAGTGTATTTTGAGATAGGGCCTTAAGGTGGTAGTTAACATTAAATGAGGTCATAAGGGTGAGTGAGGTCTTAATCTGTTAGGACTGGTATCTGTATAACAAGAGGAAGAGACACCAGAGATCTTTTTCTCTCCAAGCATGCAGAGCAGAGGCCATGTGAAGACACATCAAGAAGATAGGTCTGGTAGCCAGGGGGGTCTTACTAGACACCTTGATCTCAGACTGCCAGCCTCCAGAACTATGAGAAAATAAGTTTCTATTATTTAAGCCACCCAGTGTATGGTGGTCTATTATGGTAGCCCAAGAAGACTAATATAGACTATGTATCAGTCTGAGGGGAATGGATGTCTTTGCTGTGTTGAGACTTTCAGCCTAAAACATGGTATGTCCATCTTCTTCCATTCATCTAGATATTCTTGATTTCTTTCATCAGCATTTTTTAGTTTTCACGTAACAAATCCTATACACATTTTGTTAGATTTATTTGTAATATTTTTCTTTTCAATGATTATAAATGGTATTACATTTAAATTTTCAGACGACACTGGTTCATTGTTAGTATATAGAAATATAATTGACTTTTGTATGTTTGTCTTATGTCCTGCAACCTTGCTGAACTGCATATTAGTGCGATGAGTTTTTAATACACTCCTTGGGACTTTCTACATAGGTAATTATTATTGCTTTTTCCTTTCTTCCCTTATTGCACTGGCTCAGAGTTATGGCACTGTAATGAATAAAAACTGTGAGAAGCCCTGTTCCCAATCTTAGGCGGAAGCATTCAGGTGTTTTGTGGTTGCTTTTAATCACGTTGAGTAAGTTCCTCTCTCCTCCTAATTTTTTCAGAGTTTTTATCGTGAATGGGTGTTAAATTTTGTCAAATGCTTTTTCTGTATAGATTGATATAATCGTGTGATTTTTTTAATTTAGCCTTTTACTATGATGGATTACATTGGTTTATTTTTTTATAACAGCTTTGTTGGGATGTAATTTACATACCCTGCAATTCACCCATTTAAAATGTACAATTCATTGGGTTTTGTATATTCACAGAGATTTGCAAACATCATCATGGTAATTTCAGACCATTTTCATTACCCTAAAAAGAAATCCTGCACCTGTTAGCTGTCATTCTCCCATTTAGCTGTCACTCCCATTTTCTCCCACTCCCCCCATTACCAGCCTCAGCAACCACTAGTCTTTCTTTCCATAGAGCTTCTGTTTTCTGGACAGTTCATGTAAATGGAATATACAGTATGCGGCTTTGTGTCTGGCTTCTCTGAATTAGTATAATGTTTTCAAGGTTCATCCATGTTGTAGACTATTTCAGTACTTTGTTTCTTTTTATTGTCAAATTTTTGACATTTTTCAGTTGTTAGGCATTCAAGTTGTTTCCACTTTTTGGCTAGTATGAATAATGCTATGAACATTTCTACACAAATTTTACTATGGACATCTGTTTTCATTTATTTCGGATGGGAGGAAGTAGAACTGCATGGCCATATGGTCACCCTTTTCAGCTGAGGAACTGCCAGACTGTGGCAGGCAGTGGCTGCCCTGTTTTACATTCCTACAAGCAGTGCATTAGGGTTCTAGTTTCTCCACATTCTCATCAACACTTGTCATTATCCCTCTCTTTGATCATAGCCATCCCAGGGAGTGTGAAGTGCTATCTCATTGTAGTTTTGATTTGCATATCCATGGTGGCTTATGATATTGATGATCTTTTCATGTGCTTATTAGCTGTTTGTATATCTTTGTAGATATATCTATATTCCTCATTTTTAATTGGGTTATTTGTCTTTTATTACCGAGTTGTAAGGGTTCTTTATATGTTCTAAATATTAATACAAGTTCCTATCAGATAAATGATTTCTAAATACTTCTCATATGTGAGTTATCTTTTTATTTTCTTGATCATGTCCTTTGCAGCTCAATTTTTTTTTAATAAAATCCAATAAATATTTTTTTGGTCTCTCCTGATTGCATATCTAAGAAACTATCATCTAACCTAAGACCATATTAACCCTCTTGTTTTCTTCCAAGAGTTTTTTAATTTTAGGGCTTACGTTTAGGTCTTTGATCATTCTAAGTTAATTTTTGTATATAGTGTGATATAGGAGTCCAGGCTTCCTTTTTTTGCACATGGATATCCACTTGTACCATTTTTGAAAAAAATATTCATTCCCCATTGAATCGTCTTGGTTCCTTTGTTAAAGATCAGTTGACTTTGGGGTGCCTGGGTGGCTCAGTCGGTTAAGCATCCGATTCTTGGTTTCGGCTCAGGTCATGGTCTTACAGTTTCTTGAGTTTGAGGCCCACACTGGGCTCTGTGGTGTTGGCGTGGGGCCTGCTTGGGATATTCTCCCCTCCCCCCACCTTTCTCTCTGTCCCTCTCCCACTCACAATGTCTCTCTCTCAAAAATAAACTTAAAAAAAGTTTTTAAGGTCAGTTGACTTTAATTAGGTTTATTTCCTGACTCTAAAACCTATCCTGTTGATCACTGTGTCTATTCTTATGCCAGTATACATTGATTATTTTCAAATATTGAACCAGCCTTTCATTACTCACTTGGTTATATTGTATACTTTTTTTTGAATTATTTTGAATTCTGTTTGTTACTATTTTAAGAATTGTGTGTATATTTGTGAGAAATGTAGGTTTTAGTTTTCTTGTTTTGTTTTGTACTGTCTTTGTCTGGTTTCAGTATTAGACAGTGTTAACTTTGTAAAATGAATGGGTAAGTATTGCTTCCTCTTCTGTTTCTGAAAGACATTATGTAAAATTGATAGATTCTCCAGTGAAACCATCTGGAGATGGTTTCTTGTGAAAGGACCTGGAGGTTTCCTTTTTGACAGTTTTTAAATTATAAATTCTGTTTCCTTAATAGTTATAGGGCTCATCAAATAGCTGTTTCATGGTGGGTGTGTTGTGGTAGTTTGTGTTTTTTGAGGCCCATTTTGTCAATTTAAATTGTTAGATTTATGTGAGTGGAATTTTGTTGCATTGTCTTATTATCCTTTTGAGGTGTGTAACAATAACTCATTTTATTCCTGATATTGGTCATTTATTTTTTGTGTGTGTCAGTCTTGCTAGAGACTTTTCAGTTTTATTGACTATTTTCGAAAAACTGACCCTATTTCATTGATTTTTCTCTGATTTCATTGACTTCTGCTCATTACTATTTCCTTCTGCTCACTTTGCATATGCATTTGCATTGTTGTTGGAGGGCTACTCTTTATGATTTCAACTCTTAAATTTGTTGACATTAGTTTTGTGGCCTTGGGTATGGTCTGCCTTAGTATATATTCTGGGGACACTTGCGAAGCCCAATATTCCTTTTTTTGCCTCTCACTATCTTTTTAATAAATTCCTTTTCTATCTTAATTAGCCAGAGTCAATGTCTGTGTCTTACATCCAAAAATCCCAACCAATATCCCTCTCTAGCTGCATTTGTTAGTATATTTTATTTTAGTACATACTGCACTCTCTCAATTTATATATGTCTCTACCATTGCACCATGAGCTTGAGGGAATAGACCTTGTATCTTTTTTTGTTATTTGTATGTCCAGTGTGATATGTGGTAAAAATTTAAAGGTATTTGTTGAATGAATGAATAAATAAATGAATAGCTTTTATCAATGGTCACCATTTTTTAAAAGCCTTGGGTAGACTTTGATCTATCGAGATCATTGTTATCGTTTTGGTTGTATCTATTCTGTCAGTCTTCCTCTTAAAAGTAGATGCGCTTTTGGTTCCATCTTAAAAGTAAAGTGCTTTTGGTTCCACAGCTGTGTTCAGCAAGTAACTGACCCCGGAAACAGACCATAGTATCTATTATATGCTTGGAATGACATTTTATTTCAGCTTAATCATACCGTAGTTCAAGCATAGACATGTGGGAAGTTCCTTACTCATTCCACAAGACTCATTTTGCAACTCCTACTGTTTCCTTTATTTCAGGGTGACTTGTCCTCTGGTAGAACTGTTGTTTGCACAGCAGTGCATTTCACAGCACACATTCTTGTTAGAGTGAGCAAAAGCTTTGATGCGTGCCTGGAAGCCTTGTTTCCTAGCCAGGAAGCACATGGTATTCCCTCAGCCTGTCCTGCACTTAACTTTGTGTTTCCTTACGGATAACCTTTTCAGTTGTTTTCTTCCATTTAGCAGAGGTGCCAGATTAAACTGGATCTGAGGGATTTTGAACTATGAGGTGTCCCATGACTAAAGTGCCCAGGCTGTGACTGGGGACTGCTGGGAAAATTGCTCTGTGGAATAGATGGGATACATGTGGGAGACATGACGGGGACGGAATCTAAATATTCTGCCACTTGGCACGTTATCCTATTTATTGCTAAGGCAGTTTGGAGCGACTGCCTCTTTGTTGACTTGGGGGATTTTCTTATGGCTTCCACTGCAAGAAAAAATAGAACTGAGTGAACCTGTGGGGAGTGCCAGTGGGGAAATAAACTTGGGCTTTTGGAGTGATTTCCTGACTTGCGTTCATGAGTATATTTAGTGACTTCATGTTTTTCCTCCTTTGAAACCAAATTGACTAGATTGTACTTGAACACAGGAAGTCTTTTCTAGATCTTCTCTCATACTTAGTTCTTATTTTCTTTGCTTCTTTCTTGCCTTGCCGTGCTGTTTCTTTTCTTTCTTTCTTCCTTTCTTTCTTCTTGCTTGGAATTTCAGCTAGATGCCTTATTCAACGGACATTCATTGAAAATATTCAAGAAAGGGGTGAGATACAAATAAAGCAAAATTTTGGATAGGTAAAGCTACCATGTTAGTTGTGATTAGTATTCTTTCATCTCATTTATAAATTACAGAACTACAGGAAAGTACATTGAGGAGATTTGTGGTGACTCACATCAATATAGTGGTAGAAGAATGATGGAGAGCATTTTAGTGACAATTCTCCATAATCCAGGCTTTATTATTTTCTCAGTCTTTGTTCACAAGATGTATCAAATGGCATCTGTTAACTAGTACCTTTGAATTCCACATAGCATTTGACCTTCATGGCAGGAGATAGCTTAGTCTTCATAGGAGCCTTCAGTGTTCAGTTCAGTGAATTTTGGCAGTTGTATACAACCACATAGCCACCACCCAAAGTAAGATCTAGTATGATTCCATCACCCTAGAACATTCCCTCGTGTCTGTTTCCAGTTGGTTCTCTTCTCCCACTCCTTCAACACCCTCTGCATCAGGCAGCTACTCATTTTTATTATGATGGATTAGTTTTGCCTGTACCAGAATTTCATGTAAATCAAACCATACATTGTGTGACTCTTTTGTGCCTGGCTTCTTTCATTTACTATATTGCTTTCGAGACTCATCCATGTTGCTGTGTCTGTCATTAGTTCGTTCCTTTCTATTTCTATTCTATAAGAATATCCCAGTTCATCCATCCATCCTATTGATGGGCATTTGGGCTGTTTCCAGTTTTTCTGAAGACCTGTGTTTTTATTTCTCTTGAGTAAGCAGATACCTAGGAATGGGCTTTCTAGGGCACATAGTAGATGGGCATTTAATGTTATACAAACTGCCAAACAGTTCATCAAATGATTGCACCATTTTATGTTTCTGCCAACAGTGTATAAGGGTTTTACTTGGTCCATGTCCTTGCCCACATTTGGTGTTGTCAGTCTTTTGTATTTTAGTGGATGTGAAATGCTATCTCTTGTGGTTTTATTTTTTTAATATTCATTTATTTATTTTAAGTAAGGCAGATGCATGTGCGTGTGAGTAGGGGATGGGCAAAGAGAGAGGGAGAGAAAATCCCTAGCAGGCTCTGCACTGTAGACGTGGGGCTCAAACGAACCATGAGATCATGACCTGAGCCAAAATGAAGAGTCAGATGCCCAACTGACAGCCATCCAGCTGCCTGTCTCCTGTGGTTTTAAATTGCATTGCTCTATCTAATAATGATGACATCTTTTCGTGTACTTATTGGCCATTTGTATCTCTTTTTTTGCGAAGTGTCTTTTCCAGTCTTGTTTGGTATTGGGTTGTTCATTAGCCCATTGTTGATTTGTAGAAGTTCTTTATATATTCTGGATATGGGTACTTTGTCAGATATAAATGTTATTGAATATTTTTCCTAGTCTGTATCTTGCCTGTTCACTTTTTTCTGGTGTGCATTGATGAACAGAAATTTGAAATTTTGAGGAAGTTCAGTTTATCTGTTTTTTTCCTTTTTATGGTTACTACTTTTTGTGTCCTGAGAAATCTGCCTATCTTAAGGTTGAGCTCGCTCGCTCTCTCTCTGTCTCTCTCTTTTAGAAACTTTATGGTTCAAGGCTAAAATTTATATTTTTGCTATCTTGGATTAATTTTTACATAGGAACACATTTTAGGTTTTTTAAAAGTATTATAAAGGTAATACCTGGCCATTGAAGAAATTCAAATAATGCTAAAAGATGTAGAAGATGAAATGAAAGTTAGTAGTTTGACATTTCTCTTTCTAGGCCTCCTCTGTCCATGCAGTAGTAAGTAGTGAGTAGCCATCTACAGTCAGTGCTGGCAAGCACCTGAAATGTGGCGAGTCCAAATTCAGGTGTGTTCTAAGTGTAAAAGTACACACTAAGTTTTAAAGACTTAGTAAGAAAAACAAAAGCAAACCATCTCAATAATATTTATACCAGTTACTCTTTTGAAATGGTTACACCTCTAACATATTGGTTAAGTAGAATCAATGATTAAAATTCATTTTACCTTTACATTCTTTAATGGGCTTTCAATAAGGTTTCAATTTCTATATATGGCTTTCATTATATTTCAGTTGGACAGCTTTGTTCTAGACCTTTCCCTAAACTTTTAGTACCTGTGTATATATCATTGTGTATGGAATTTTTTTCACATATAAAATTGATTTTATTTATATAAATGGTATCATCTAAGCCTATTTTCCTGAAATTTCATTTTTGCTTAAAAATGCAAAATGTATGCACTAATACATTTTATGTTAGTGCATGTAATTTATCGGATACTCCTATTAATGGCTGCATAGTGTTCTCTTTTGAATGCGCTATAACTTATGAAAAGCCATTTTCCCATAAAGACATTAGCTTGTCTGCCATTTTGTTCCCTGATAAACACTGTTTGTAAAGACAGCTTCATGTTTAGAAAGCCAATAAAATCCATATTAGAATTTTCTTCTCAAATAGAAATGGTTTTTACTGCGAGGATGGGTGAATTGTATAGAGGAGGTCAGAGTTTCCCTTATGAAGAGCAGAATGGCTTCCTAATTATAATCAGAGCAGTCGTGAGGGGGCAAATACAATATAGTGTATTTCTCCTGCTGGAATTCAAACTGTGCCTCTCTTTTGTTCAGTGACTTTAGGCAGGATAGAGGGTCACCAAGGAAAAGAACCCAGGTTTCTGTGTCTCAGTTTAGGGGAGGTTTTCTTTTTCTAATGTTTTTTCATTTTGAGAGCAAGTGAGCACATGTGAAATGGGAGAGGCCGAGAGAGCGGAGAGAAAATCTCAAGCAGGTTCCATGCCGTCAGTGCAGAGCCCTGCCTCGGGCTCTGTCTCACACCGAGATCATGACCTGAGTAGGAATTAAGAGATACTTTAACTGACTGAGCCACCCAGGCACCCCTCTGCTTGGGGGAGTTTTTAATGCCTGCCCTATGAAAATTGTTTGGAAAAGCTTCCTTTTCCGATTTTTCCCCCCTGAGCAAAACAAGCTTCCTAGTATTTATAAAACATTATATGAGCAGTTATTTTGTGGGAAGAAAGACCCTGGAAAGAACCAATCTGTAAGCATTAGCAAGAATGAATTGAGATGACATTATTTAAATATACTTTGCTCAATGTAACATCTGTTTGTGAGTGCTGAAATGAGTCATCATCTTATTTCCATAAATGCAGCCTGGGAAATATGCCTCCTTTTCAATTAGCACATGGAACTGATAAATCCAGAACTTGGAGTAGTGTTAGAGGCAGGGAGAAAGTGGACAGATGGGAGCAGCTGTCCGGCAGAGGTGTGTCCAGCACTTCGTCACTGTTTCATCCCCAGGCCGGAGTTGTTTCAGTTCCTAAACTGAGAATTCACACCAATCTAATTCTGTGCCTGGGAATGCCTTTAAGACAACAGGATCATGAACTTTTCATCTCACACTTGATAAAATTAACTTTCCCTTTCAGTTAGCAATTTGCATTTATTTATTGTGATTTTTTTTTAGTTTTATTTATTTTGATGGAGAGCAAGAAGCATGTACGTGAGCAGACAAAGGGCAGAGAGAGAGAATCCCAGGAAGGCTCTGTGCTGTCACTTGCCCAATGCAGGGCTCAGTCGTCCTGAACCATGAGATCATGACCTGAGCCAAAATTAAGAGTAGGATGAACCAACTGAGCCACCTAGGAGTCCCAGCATTTATTTGCCTTTAGAATTTTGGAACTACAATATTTTCTTGGTGAGGGTTTTGTTTTCCTCCCCCTGACACATGTGTTCTGGCTTATTTAGGCTTCAACCAGACATTTGGGAGTGTGTGTGTGTGTGTGTGTGTGTGTGTGTGTGTGTGTATTCTTTTAAATACCTGGGAGATGGGTGTCAGAAAGAAAAGATAGCACTCTCTTGTGTAAACAAGTGGTGGTTTTATTTTTCTTCATGAAACAAAGCCTGAAAGAAAAACTTAAATGAACTTTGGAAGCAGTTGAAAAAGTTACTTCCAGACTTTAAACCCTGAGTTAAGGCATAAGTAATGTACCTCTCTTAGGTTTTCTATTGATTGTTTCGTGAAGAAAATATTGACTCTCTGAGCCTGGTCTTGAGGTTTTCAACATTCCTAGTTCTATTTGGATTCTGGAACCATTTTTGCAGGCATCTGTATATGACTTTCTTAAAGAACTGGAAAGTTACACTCCTCTAGATTCTTTGTCAGGAGTTGACATTTTGTTGACTTGGCGCTCTCAGCTGGAGTCTTGAAATTGTGGTTGTGTTCCTGCTACCCAGTGTTGTTATTTGTGAACAGATATGAAAACCTTATACATCTGAATTTTATTAGATTGTGGTAACTTACTTTTATTTATTTGGAGATTCTTAGCTCTTTGTCAAACTCTTCAGATTAAGACCCTTCTTGCGGGGTTGCTCAGTTGGTTGAGTCTCTGGCTTCAGCTCAGGTCATGATCTCGCGGTTTGTGGGTTTGAGCCCCACGTCAGGCTCTGTGCTGACAGCTCAGAGCCTGGAGCCTGTCTTTGGATTCTGTGTCTCCCTCTCTCTCTGACCCTCCCCTGCTCACGTTGTCTCTCTCTTTCTCTCTCCCTCTCTCAAAAATAAATAAAACATTAACAAAATTTTTAATTAAAACAAAAAAGACCCTTCTTGTAACTATTATTTGAGCCTCTGGTATATTTTACAGTAAAGGGAAGAGAATGCTGCCATTAATGTTATTCTTGGCTACTTCTTTGGAAGTAGGTAGAGTATAAATATATGTGCTTTTGACTTGGGCACTCCTGCTTGATTCAAACCGTAGCTTCACAGAATTCTTTAAGCTGTAAAATGGGGATCGTAATTTCTACCTCATAGAGCTGTTTTGAGAATGAAATGAGATAAAGTGTCTTGATCCCACTTGTTGACACAGAAGGGCCCAATAAAAATTAGTTCTTGATCCCTTTTACCCTTCTCCAATAAAAAGGTTCACTTACTCGTTAATATTTGGACCAAGAAATTATAAAATGATCAGGAAAATAGGAAGCAGAGTTAAATAGAGGAAACTTAAAACTGATGAAAAACCTACATAGATTTATTCAATATTATTTGCCCCCTCTTTTTCTAAGTAAAATCTTTGAATTAGAAGAGAATGCTCTCTGGCTGAAATTTCACTGATTTTTCTTTCCTCTGCTCATCTTAATGTATAAAGAAACATCAGAAATGTCTGGGTGGCTTAGTTAAAGTGGCTGACTTAGGCTCAGGTCATAATCTCACACAGTTCTTGAGTTTAATCCTCACGTCTGGCTCTGTGCTTACAGCTCAGAGCCTGGAGCTTGCTTCAGATTCTGTGTCTCCCTCTCTTTCTGCCCCTCCCCAGCTCACCCTGTGACTCTCTCTGTCTCTAAAAAATGAATAAACATTAAGAATTTAAAAAAGAAAAGAAAAGAAACATCTGAGGGGAGTCTTAGAAATAGGGTCTTCCCGGGGTGCCTGGGTGGCTCAGTCAGTTGAATGTCCAACTTCAGCTCAGGTCATGATCTCATGGTTTGTGAGTTCAAGCCCCATGTCAGGCTCTGAGAGCCTAGAGCCTGCTTTAGATTCTGTGTCTTCCTCTCTCTCTGCCCCTCCCCTTGCTCATGCTGTCTTTCTCTCTCAAAAATAAATAAACATTAAAAAATTTTTAATTAAAAAAAGAAATAGGTTCTTCCTTTGAATGTTAGACCATATTAATGTTTTTACGTATTGGAATACATAAACATGTATTCAGAAAGAAGCCTGAGTTAGCAGAATAAGAACTTTTCAACTACAGAAGAAGCTTAACTGTAAGATTTATGAAGATATCAGTCATAAAAAAATTCATTTGAGGGGCGCCTGGTGGCTCAGTCGGTTAACCCTCCGGCTTCAGCTCAGATCATGATCTCACGGTTCGTGGGTTTGAGCCCCGCGTTGGGCTCTGTGCTGACAGCTAGCTCAGAGCCTGGAGCCTCCTTCAGATTCTGTATCTCCCTCTCTCTCTGACTCTGCTCGTGCTGTCTCTATCTGTCTCTCAATAAAATAAAATAAAATTAATTAATTTAAAAAAATTCATTTGAGTTTATAGAAATCTTCAGGCTTCTTAGTTTGCTTTGATATCACTATTTTTTTTAAGTCCTCAGTTTCATTTACTTAAGGGATCATTAATTAGCCAGTGTTTGATCATTTACAGATATGTGCGTGTGTGTGCACACGTACACACAGAAAGAGAAATCACTAATTATGAAGTTGTATATATTTCTGCTGGCACTACTGACGTAGAATGTTTGAGTTGGTAGCATGCCCCAGGGAGCACTTGGCAGTGTCTGCAGGGGAGGGCACTCCTGGCATCAGGGGTGAGAAGCCCAGGCTGCCGCTAAACAGCCTGTGGTGTTACACAGGACAACTCTCCATGGGAGAGAACTGTCCAGTATGAGATCTCACTGCCCGGGCTGAAAAATCCTGTGTAGCCTACAGTGAAGCCTATGTAAATATTCAGCTGCTTGTTTTTTTACAATTCTGAAATTTGCCTTTTTCTGTACTTGCGCAATATATACTTATATATAGGCCATATTTGATAAATAAATACATATACTAAGGCAGGCCCCATCTTGAATTTTGTTCTTTTGCAAATGAGTTGATTTCTGCAAATTGATCTTTAATTTTGTCTAGTAAGATTTATGGACTGTTTGTTATGATCCTGGTGCCAAGTAAAGGCTCCTAAGGAATATAAATGAAATGCTTAATATAACCTTTATATTAGAGGTACATATAATACATGAAGCCTCTAAAGATATATAAGACGGACCATGTTTGAGTGCCACAATGTATAGCATTAAAAAGAAATTTTTAGGGGCGCCTGGGTGGCTCAGTCAGTTGAGCATCTGACTTCGGCTCAGGTCGTGATCTCACGGTTTGTGGGTTCGAACCCTGCATCGAGAGCTGTGCTGACAACTCAGAGCCTGGCACCTGCTTCAGAATCTGTGTCTCCCCCACCCCCTGCCCCATCCCCACTCATGCTCTGTCTCAAAAATAAATAAAAAATTTTAAAAAATTTTTTAAAGAAATTTTTAAAAAAATTTTAAGAGGGAGATAGATGCCTGGCTGGCGAGGTAGAGGGTATAACTCTTGGTCTTGAAGTTGTAAGTTTGAGCGTCACATTGGGGAGTAGATTATACTCAAAAATATTTTTTAATCAAACTTTTGGGGCACCTGGGTGGCTCAGATGATTAAGTATCCAACTTCAGCTTGTGTTACAATCTCATGGTTTGTGGGTTTAAGCCCCACATCAGGCTCGTTATTGTCAGCCCAGAACCTGCTTCGGATTCTCTGTGCCCCCCTCTCTCACTGCCCCTCCCTTGCTGGTGTTCTCTCTCAAAAATAAATAAACATTAAGAAAAACTCAGACTTTTGGGGTGCCTGGGTGGCTCAGTTGGTTAAGCGTCCGGCTTCGGCTCAGGTCATGATCTCACATTCGTGGGTTCGAGCCCCGCGTCGGGCTCTGTGCTGACAGCTAGCTCAGAGCCCGGAGCCTGCTTCAGATTCTGTGTCTCCCTCTCTCACTGATCCTCTCCTGTTCCCACTGTTTCTCTCTGTCTCTCAAAAATAATTAAAGAACATTAAAAAATTTAAAAAAAAGAAAAAAAGGAAAAACTCAGACTTTTGAAGAGGAGCCTCTGATACACACACACACCACCACCACCACCACCTCCTCATTTATTATAGTGGATTAATTCTACATAATTGACACAAGGACAGGGAACATCATGTCTGTGTCTTTCTTTATGTCTAGGGCAGGGGGCCCAAATTCCAGTACCTACCAGTTAGTTGTTGCCACAAGAAATGTTACCAGATTTTTTTTTAACTAGTTTTTCAAGAGATGTTGGAGATCTGGATTTTATGTGAATTTGTGTGTATATTTTTTTCCTGTTTTAAAAAAGACAGCGTGTGGGTCAAACAAAAGCAGGCCAGTTTGGAAACTCTGATTTGGCTCCTTAACCAATTCTTGAGACTCTGAATAGTAGAGGATAGATTGCCTTAGTGTAGAGAACAGACTGATTGTTCTCCCCCTCCTCATCCCCTTTGTGTCTGGTGGATAGATTTGCAGTCACTGCTTTTCTAGTTTCATCAGAGGAAACAAATGTGGGGACACACGTCTCTAGCAATAGTCTGTGCTGAGATTATTGCACAGTAATAGGCAACTCACCGCAAAGCTGTGAGTCTTAATGTGCGGAGCAGCGCAGAAGCCACGTGTGGCTAGCCTTCCACAGGGTGATATGTGCCGTAAGCTTCTTTCTTTTTCTTCTTCTTCTTCATCATCATCATCATCGCCCCAATTAAAGAAAATTTATGCCTATCAAATGTCTCATTTTACCTTTAAAAAACTATAAAGGAGGACTATATTCACTTTTGACTTTTGAGAACTCATATTTATCTACAATATACATATATTTTTTTTATTTTTCTGATCTACCTATATTATTCAAACCTTAAGTATGATCCATTAGCTGATTGTGGTTTGATCTTTGTAAAGCAAGACATGATTGTGCAAGTGTTGGAATGTTTTATTGCATTTTACTCTTACTTTATTTAAGTTACTGAGAAAGGAAAAAAAAAGTGCTGATGCCAGTAATGAAACATCTAGATCTCAGGCTCCTTTAAAAAAAAAAAATTATTGGGGCGCCTGGGTGGCTCAGTTGGTTAAGCCTCCGACTTTGGCTCAGGTCAGATCTCATGTTCGTGGGTTCGAGCCCCGCATCGGGCTCTGTGCTGACAGCTAGCTCAGGGCCTGGAGCCTGCTTCCGGTTCTGTGTCTCCTTCTCTCTCTGCCCCTCCCCCTCTCATGCTCTGTCTCTCTCTGTATCAAAAATAAATAAAACATTAAAAAAATTATTATGGAAAACTTCAAACAAAAATGAAGAAGGAAGTGTATTGAATGAATCCTTATACCCATCATCAAACTTCAACACTTACCAACATATACCAATCGTATTTTATGGTAAGCCCTTCATATGTATTGTCACTTTGAATCTGTGAGATAGATATTATTATCCCCTTTTTATTTTTATTTTTTTGCTGTGGAAAATTCCAGATAATGGAGAAAAATATGTGTATGAATCTTCATATACACATCACCCAACTTCAACACTTCTGGCACAGGCTTCATCTGTGTGTGATCTGTGACCCGCCCCAAACACTCACCAAAACTCTCAAGGAAGTGTTTCAAAGCAGAACTTTAACACCATAAAATTTTATCTGTAAATATGTCACTATGTATCTCTAAAAAGTAAGTATTCTTTTATGGCAGATAAAACTAATAATTGTGGTAGCAGTAATGACGACTACATCTGAAATATAACAGCAGCCCCGTACATCCCTTTACATCTTTAAGTATCCGTTTAGTGTTCATATTTCCTTCATTGTATCATAAGGATTTTTTTAAACAACTCATTTCCTTGAATCAGGATGCAAACAGGTCCACATATTAAATTTAAGAGATGAGGGTTTTTTTTTTTAATTTTTTAATGGTTTTTTTTTTTTTGAGAGAGAGAGAAACATAGAGTAAGCAGGGGAGGGGCAGAGAGAGAGAGGAGACACAGCATCCAAAACAGGCTCTAGGCTCTGAGCTGTCAGCACAGAGCCTGATGCAAGGCTCGAACTTGGGAATGGTAATATCATGATCTGAGCCGAACTGACTGAGCCACCCAGGTACCCCGACTGATGAGTTTTTGAAGTCTCATTTGCTTCTTCTGTCCTACCCCTTTCTTCTAGCAATTTTTTGTTTGTTTAAACAAATGTTTTTGTTGTACCATAAGATCCACTCAATATAAGTATATAATTTAATGATTTTTAGTAAATTTTTTAGATTTGTAACCTTCATCATCCATGATTCGTTTTTAGAACACGTTCATCTCCTTTTATAGTCATTTCCTGTTTGTAGTCATTTCCTGCTCCCACCTTAGTCCTGGGCAATTGGGTCTGCTCTCTGTCCCTGTGGATTTGTTTTTTCTTTTTCCTTTCTTAAAAAAATTATTATGTGTTTGGTTATTTTTGAGACAGACCACCAGTGGGGGAGGGGCAGATAGAGGGGGAGACAGAGAATCCAAAGTGGGCTCCACATTGATAGCAAAGAGCCCAGTGTGGGGCTTGAACTTGTAAACCACGAAATCATGAACAGAGCCAAAGTTGGATGCTTAACCAACTGAGGCACCCAGGCACCCCAAGATTTGTCTTTTCTGGAAATCTCCTATACTAGAGGAAGTGTCATGTCTTTCCATGTCTTTAGTGTAGTTTTTCAATGTCTGTCTTAGTATCTCGTTTTTGAAGTTCATCCATGCTGTAGGATATATCAGTAGTTCATTATTTTAATAGCTGAATAATGTCCTTAAAAAATTTTTTTTTAATGTTCATTTATTTACTTTGAGAGACAGAGAGCAAGCAGGGGAGGGGCAGAGAGAGAAAGAGGAAGAAAGAATCCCAAGCCGGCTCTGTGTTGTCAATGTGGACCCTGATGCAGAGCTTGAACTCACGAACTATGAGATCATGACCTGAGCCAAAGTCAAGAGTCAGACACTTAAATGACTGAACCACCTAGGCGCCCCGATAATGTTCTTTTATGAGGATAAACATTTTGTGTCTCTTCTCTTCATTTGGATCATTTCTACTTTTTGGCTATTCTGAGTAATGCTGCAGTGAACATTTGTGTTAAGAGTCTTGGTGTGGACGTGTGCTGTCATTTCTCTTGGGTCAATAAGGATATAATTGTTGGGTGGTGTGGTAAATTTGTTTGAAGAAATTACAGAGTAGTTTTCCAAAGTGACTACACCATTTTACATCCCCACTCAGTGTAAGTAAGGGGGGGGGTTCCTTTTTCTTTCTTTCTTTTTTTTTTTTTTTTTTTTTTTACCAACAACCTGGTATTGTAACTTTGATCTAATGGGTTTGTAGTGGTACTATATTTTCCAAATGACTAGTTATGGTGAGCATCTTTTCGTGTTTTACTAACCATTTGTGTATCATCTTTGATGAAATGTCTTAAAATTTTTTTTGCCTATTTTTGAACTGGATTATGGATTGTGTATCTTCTTAATTAAGTTGGGATTTTCCCTCCTCATTTTCCAGTTGCTCTGATGGCCAAACTCAGTACGCTGTCTCTTCAAGCCATGAAGATGCTTTCTGCTTGAGGTGTTGCCACTCCAGGCCACAGGGACTGGCAAGTGCCTTTAAGCAGCACCCTGTAACTCACATTACACAGTAGATTTGCTGCTGCTGCTGCTGCTGCTTTCTATTTATTTTGAGACAGTGAGCCAGAGTGGGGGAGGGGCAGAGGAGAAGGAGAATACCGAGTAGGCTCTGCTCAGCCCAGAGTCCAACTGGGGGCCTGAACTCAGTAACTGTGAGATCATGACCTGAGCTGAAATCAGGAGTCGGCTGTAGGGCAGACAAGTGGCAACAAGACCAGACAGTTGGGACCCAGGACTGTCCTATGTGACTGTCATCACCTAATTTGTATGGATCATATACTGCAGGAACATGCAAGTGTTTGATACCAGTAGAAGCACCTCTGTGGGGCACCTGGGTGGCTCAGTCAGTTGAGATCCGACTCTTGATTTCAGCCCAGGTCATGATCCTAGGGTTGTGGGATCCCATGCTGGGCTCTGCACTGAGTGTGGATCCTACTTAAGATTCTCTCTCTTTGTCTCCGTCTCTGTCTCTCTCTCCCTCTCCCCCCCTCCCCCCTTTGCACTCTCTCTCTCTCTCTCTAAAATAAATAAAAAACCACCTCTGGAAAAGAATAACTTCATTGAACACTTGGGTTTTTCTGAGTTATCTTCCTTTTATACGGTTTCCTGAAGGTATGGGAATTACTGGTCAAGGCAGGCTCTTTTGCTTGTTTTTCTTAAGCCACAATTCCATC
Organism: Suricata suricatta; assembly: GCF_006229205.1. Lineage (NCBI taxonomy): Eukaryota > Metazoa > Chordata > Mammalia > Carnivora > Herpestidae > Suricata > Suricata suricatta. The sequence goes on from NC_043715.1 coordinate 11,229,531, forward strand.
CCATACCATTACCTACACACTGGAGTAGAAGGAGGAAGAGGGCAAAGAAATAACAAAAGTCAAAAACAAATACAAGGAAACCAAGGGAACCAAAAAGGAAACAGACGTGAGAAATTAGAAAGAAACCAGACAAGTAGAGAATATGTCCATGTGTTCAGTTATTTTCTCCAGTATATTTAAGGAGGGTACAGGTGCCTTGGCAGTTCTATTGTGTATTGTAAATGCTTCTTTCATTCTATTAGCTCTTCAAATCATTATTACTAAGTTTTTGTGATATCAGATCTATATTCTAGATCTCATTTTGAAATGAGAATTCTAGTTCCTGCTGGACTTCTTGTCCTAAAGCAGCAAACTCTTGTGATGCTGACAGCAGTCATCATTCTAGGAAGCATTTATGGGGACTTGAATCTGTGGCTTAAACCCAGAATTTCACCTACGCAAGTTCTCGTTGCCGCGGTTGGGTAGTGTTGGGTAGTGTTGGATAGTCTTGTGAATAGGGCCGTATTCGTATAATGAAGTCATAACCCCCAAGACATGGGAGCCAGTCTGCTCTGTTTACTTACCTCCATATCAGCAGCACTTAGAACAGTTTATGTTAAACATAGGCACTCAGTAAATACTTGTTAACAAATGGTTAGTTATAGAAAGAAAATTGGGGAACAGGTGGTATGTTTAAAAAGACATCCAGAAATATATCTTAACGTTAGTTCAAGAAATTGGATTAATACTAAAGATGATGTAGACAATCAACAGTTACTTCTTTATTGCTTTAAAATTTAAAAAAAAATCTTCTATACAAGTTTTAAACATTTTTCCTAGATCATTTCCTTGCTTTGTTTCATATTTTTGTTTACCGAAAATAAAGATTAATTAAAATTTAATGGGCTCATTCTTTTAAACACTTTAAACAACTTAACAGATAAAATATATTATACAGCTTATTACTGTCTGGTTTAGGAGTAAACTGGTACTAATTTCCTTACAGAATTAGTTCGTTTCGGTTGACCGTGGTTATTTCTTTTGACTCTGTAAATGTCACATCTGACAAAAGCTTTGTCTTTAAGCTGATGACCCCTTTGTCCTTCCAGCACCACTTGGACAGACTTCCATATTCCTGCTTTCTGGCAGTGCTAGAAGGTGCTAGAACAGTCTTGTTTTCTTGCCCTAAGATTGCCTCCCATCCCAGGAGTCCCAGTTCCTTTTAGTAGAGAGTATCAGTAGAGATCATTACGGACTCCAGGGAGCTTGTGAGTGCTGGGAACCAGCAAAAGTGCTTGAGAGCTGTTGCTGTTAAACTAATTTTAGTGACAGCTTTGTTTTCGTGTTCATTATAACACACTTTCTACGTACAAAAAACACGCGTGTAATGTATGTATAGGAGGTACAGGCTGGGCAGACACCTGCGTGCTCACTACCCGGCTTCAGGAAGAGTGTGTTACTCAACTTCACAAGTTGCCTGTGAATCCTTCAGTTTTGCATCTCCTTTCAATCCCGAAGAGGTGCGTAACCACCATCTTAATTTTTGTTTTTGTTCTTGTCTTTCTTTTCTTTATAGTTTTTTATCACTTGTCTGAGTGCCCCTAAGCAGTCATTATTTAGTTTTCCTTGTTTTTAAAGTTGAAATAAATGCTGTCTTACGGTATATATTTTTTACTTTTTTCACTTAATGTTGGTTTGAGATCTGTGTGGATGCAGGAGCTTTAGTTCATTCATACTCACTGCTTTGTTATGTTCCATTGTATGAATATGCCACAATTCTTATATTTTTTACATTGTTTCCAGTTTTTTTGCTCTTGAAAAAATATTGTTGCGAACATTCCCATGCATGGTTCCTCATGCACATGCATAAGAGCTCGCCCAGGCCACTATTTTGGGAAGTGTTTTTAGCTTTGAGTCCATATTAAGAAATCATTTTCGTTATGACCCCAGTGCCACACATACACAACCTACACACACTACTGAAACAAAAAAAATAGTTTTATTTTTTTAATGTTTATTTTTGAGAGAGAGAGGGAGACACAAAATCAAAGCAGGCCTAGGCTCTGAGCTGTTAGTGCAGACAGAACCCTTCATGAGGCTCAAACTCACGCACTGTGAGATCATGACCTGAGCCCAAGTTAGACGCTCAACTGACTGAGCCACCCAGGCGCCCCGACAAAAATTTTACTCATGTATAATAAGGTAAAATGCAATACTTGTCTATAGTGAGGTAAAAATACAACATTCTATTCTATTCTCTTTCATTAAAATAAAACATTGGTTGTGACCCACTAAATTGATAAGTGATCCATTAGATTACAAGTACAGTTTGCAAAACTGCTCTAAGAATGGGAATAGACGATGTTTAAATTTTAACCTAAGAAGATTGTGGCGATTTGGGGGCACATGGCTGCTTGGTTGGTAGAGCACAACTCTTGATGTCGGAGTTGTGGGTTTGAGGTGCACATTGGGTGGAGAGATTTCTTAAAAATAAAATCATTTTTGAAAAAATGTTATGGCAATCCTTTGTTTTTTAAAGTAGTTAAGCAGTAAGGGAAAGTTCCTGTTTCTCCAGTCCTTGGTAGACTCATTGCTGCCAGTCTCACAGGTGTGAAATGGTATGTCCTATAATTTTAATTTGCGTATCTCTATTTCCTGTTACTGATTGGATTATCTGGTGGGGAGGCAGTAATTTCATCTGCTATTAGAGTGCACTTCAATGTTCGTCTTAAGTATACCTTGACATATTTTAGATCTTGAGTTCTTTGAAAATCAAATGGATATTGTGGACCTGCCTTTTAGAAAAATAACATATATGCACATACATAACTTTGACATAAAACTTCAGAGAGTTCTTGACCATTCAGGACCTTCAGAAGGGATAGCTGGTGAGAAGTTCGCAGGGACTCCAAAAGGAGAAGGCGAATTCTCTATTCCAAAAGTCATTTAGTATGCTGGGTTGAGATTTCTCCCTCCTGCATGCCAAACAAAGCTCTCCCTTGCCCCCATCCTGAAACCTTCTATAAAGATTTGAAATGACCTACAGCTTTGCATTGGTGGCAGAATTGAATTGGGCCCCAGCATATCGAATGTTGTGTGTGTAGACAGTGTGTGTTAAAGATGAGTGACAGATCAGAAATGATAAATTCCACATGACCGAAAGAATTGAAGAGAGACGCAATTAGTAAATGAAAGATCTTAAGAATATCCAGAGGAGAGTGAGTAGGGTGCATATTTTCCCTAGATATAAGATAATAAATCACACCAGTTTTTAAAAATCTTAATAGGATAATCCAGTAGCCTTGAGGCCTTGGTGACACCTTGGTAACTGACAAGAATTACATGGACCCCATTTACACACACACTAATTTGTTCATGTCACAGGTAGAATTAGTAGGTTGAGTATAACTCTACATGTGTAAATTGATCTTAAAAGAAAAATAGTTTATGCTTTCTTTATCTGCCAGTACCATAGATCTGTTTCCCCTTGGGCTTCTCTTATTCATCTAATGCCAGGATTTAGAATTTATCTCACTACTTTGGCTCCAGGGAACTTGATTCACTACCTAGCTATCTGACTCAACACCCAGTCAGGGGTTAGACTGATTGAGATGCATTGCTCTCTTTGGAGCTGCCTCCAGTTCTTCCCTACCTTCCATCCCAGTGTCTCCAAGTCTATGAAATGAAGCTATATTGTAGTATAAGGACCCATGTGTTTAGTTTTGGTAGCAACCTCCTTCCAGAGGCCGTCTCTCGTCTGGTATGATAAACGGTGGGTAAGTCACAAAGCAGGTATTCCAAGGTGTGTTGGGAGATGAAGGTTTGGAAGGGTAGAAAGTATACAAGATTTAGCCAAGTAGACACTAGTGGGTTTCGGTTTTCTTTGTAGAGTAACCATTAGCAATGCACACATGTGGCACAATAAACAAAACACTGAAAACCTTAGATGATATTGAGGAAACACTGGCCCTCAGAGAAATTGACTTGGGTCAAGTAGACAGCAAATGCTGCACATCCCTATTGGGCCAGAGATTGTTATCCTTTTGTTCTGAATTCAAAGCCAATTTTGGGAGTTTCTTTTGGGGGGGGAGGTTTGTTAAGCTTATTTATTTTGAGAGGGAGAGGGAGAGTGAATCCCAAGCAGGCTCAGGCGCCATCTGTGCGGAGCCCAATGTGGGGCTCAGTCCCATGAACCATGAGATCTTGACCTGAGCCAAAACCAAGAGTCGGATGCTCAACTGACTGAGCCACTCAGGTGCCTCCAATTGTTTGCTTTTTTAAGTAGCCTCTGCACCTGCCTAACATGGAGCTTGAACTCACAACACTGAGATCAAGAGTCACATGCTCCACGACTAAGCCAGCCAGGCGCCCCGAAAACCAATTATTTTTAATGATCCTATGTCTCCAAATTTACTTTGGGCTCTTACCCCTGGAGAAAGAGATGGGGAAATCTGATAGAAGGTGAGCACTTGCACTAGTGCTAGCCTGCTTACAGGCTGCGAAGGCCTGGGATCTCGGGAAAGGTTGGGTTAATGGTTTGCCAAACCCGAAGCATAAGATTTTGGTTGTTTAGTTGTCATTTTGTCTTTTTTTTTTCCCTCTCTCTCATTAGGAGTAAAAAATCAGAATACAAACTAACTAAGAATCAGCACTTAATCCAATTCACTGCATATCAGTGTCTGTAGAGCTTTGCTGTTTTGGAGCCAGTGGTGGGAATCATTCTGTCAGTAGGAATCTGGCCTTTCCGCCCTTACTGCAGAAAAGAAGCTTGTGTACACATATTACCCTACATGAGCAATTCTCAGACTTTCTGTTATCAGGACCTCTTTATAATTCTTCACAATTATTGAGTGGGTTATAACTATCATTTATCATATAAGAAATTAACACTGAGAACAATTGGTTTTGAAATAACAAAAATATAATGACTGCAGGGTAGAATCTAGAAATAAAACAATCTTTCACTCATCTGCAGCAAGAGTTAAAACAGATGTAGGGTCTAAAACTGAGGACAGTTTAAAATATGTTTAAATTCATTTTGAAATAATAATAAACTCATTACATGTTAACATAAATAACTATATTTTCCCCAAAAATTAGCAAGGAAAATAATATAATAGCCCCCTTCATCTGTGGGAAATACATTCCAAGACCCACAGTGAGCACGTCAAACCACAGATAGTAGTACCGAACCTTCTGTATACTGTGTTTTCCTGTATGCGCTCGCCTATGGTAAAGTGTAGTTGATAAATCAGGCACAGTGAAGATTAACAACAAGAACTGGTAAGGAACAATTATAACAGTACACTGTAAGAAGAGTTATGAGAGTGTGGTTTCTCTCCAGAATATCTTATTCTACTGTTACTGCCTCCTTCTTGTGATAATGTGAGATGATAAAATGCCTAGGGAAGCGAGGAAGTGAGCTGAATGACGGAGGCCTTGTGACGTAGCGTCAGGCTGCGACTGACCTGGCGCCGGGGCAGGAGGAGGGCGACCCGCTGCTGGACTGGTCGCTGCGGGTGACTGAAGCTGCAGAAAGCAAGATTGGATGAAAGGGGCCGCTTTATTGTGATATTATCTCTTAGTGTCGAGCCTAAGAGAAGATAGCTGGACCTCAGATCTCTCATCAATCAGTCTGTTTTGATTTGTCATTTTGGTTGAATTACATGAAGAAAATCTAACCTCACACAGCTATGTAGTTGCCAAAAGGGAAGGAGTATTCTAATAGCTGTTTAGATAATTTTGGACTCATCAGTGATACTACCCAAAATGTGAACGGTGGTAGTTTCTTAGTTGAGTTGCAAAATGAGATCTGAGACCAATCAACTTTTTGTTCCTTTACATTAAAATCTTGGTTTCACTTGTACTTTGAATGAATAATTTTTGTCGGTATGGATGGTGCTCTAAACCATGCATTAGTCATTTGGAAAATACTAGTTTACTGGGTTATATAGATCTAATATTGGCTAATTTCATTAACAAGCCACATTCATTAATATCACTGCCAGTCTCATCAGAAAGTCGTTAAGTACTGGGAAGTCGTCCAGCTCACAGTGGTAGGTAGAAGTTTTCCAAAATTCTAAAGCTCAGAGTTTATTATTGGCAGCAAATACTGTTGTTCTCCTTGAAGTGACAGACTTTGTTCATTTTTCAGCAATGAGAAAATGTCTGCCAAGCACCCAAGTCTGAATAACGTGGAAAAAGGTTATTTAGCCTGCAACTCAGGTGCACAACTGCTTTTCCTGGAGGCACCACACTAGGCAGAAGAGTGGCTTACTTCCCATTTTGTAAAAACAATTTTAGAAAAAGAACCTGTTTAAGAATTAAGATTTAATAAAATAACCTCATTTTTAAGAAAGCTATATTTCATTGTAAATATAATTACATTTTAAAATATGGCATTTAAAATGTTTATTTTACTTCATTTTTACTCGGTTCTTTATTATAAAAAGTAAAGTTATTTTAGGGACACCTGGCTGGCTCACTTGGTAGAAAATGCAACTCTTCATCTCAGGGTCATGAGTTCAAGCCCCACATTGGGTGTAGAGCTTACTTTAAAAAAAAAAAAAAAGTTATTTTAGAATAACTTTTTATTGAAAATCTGGATAGATTATTGTTTCAGAAAAGTTGCTAAATAATGCAGAGTTCCCATATTTCTTTCACCCAGCTTCCTACAACCATGGATTTTTTGTCAAAATGATGAGGTTAATAGTGAGACAAAACTGTGAGCCAGACTCTAGATTTTATTCCAGTTTTCTCATTAGTGACCTTTTGGTGTTCCAGGATCCAACCCAGAATACCCCATTGCGTTTAGAATGGTAGTTTTTAAGTCGCACTTTCCCTTTTTGCCCTACCATATTTAAGAACATAAATAAATTTTATGGGGCACTTGAGTGGCTCAATAGGTTGAGCGTCCGACTTCATCTCAGGTCATGGTCTCATGGTTCATGGGTTTGAGCCCTGCGTCCAGCTCTGTGCTGACAGCTCAGAGCCTGGAGCCTGCTTCAGATTCTGTGTCTCCCTCTCTCTCTCTGCCCCTCCCCTGCTCATGCTGTGTGTCTCTCTCTCAAAATAAATACATAAGTTAATAAATGAGCAAATAAATAAACATTAAATTTTTTTTAACATAAATAAATTTTAGATTTATAGACTAGTTGGAAAGACAGAACAGGGAGTGCCGGGCATCCTTCACCAGCTTCCCCTGAGTGGGTGTGTTAATCACAGTGCATTTGTCTGAACTGACAGACCTGTGAGGCCACCACATTTTTGTATCCTCATGAGGACACCTCCCCTGGAGAGGTGGCATAGACTTTAGGATCTCCATATCTGTGAGCCGTGGGGTCAGGCAGACCAGGCTTGCATCTCACGCGGCCCTGTCTCCTCTGTCTGTGACCGCCTTGCGCCCCAGCTCCTCCTCCACAGATGGGCAGACAGCGCTGATGGCAGAGGCCCAGCAGACGTGCTACTTCCTTCTTAAGTGAAACTGCCTCTCTCCCTCCCTCCCTTCTTCCTTTGACTTCCTGGCAGTGAAGAATACTTTTGGCAGTGTTGTGCTAAGGGTACAGAGAAGAAAGAAAAAGGTCTTTGTCCTCAAAGGACTCAAATCCTAGTGGGAAAAAGAAATCTCTTCAGCTAACTCAGACAAATCATTCTTGTTGATTGGAATCCGTCTTCTCTAACCCACTTCAAGAATCATTTGGCTATGGGTGCCTGGCTGGCTCAGTCGGTCGAGCATGTAACTCTTGATCTCAGGGCTGTGAGTTCAAGCCCTACACTGGGTGGGTGTAGAGCTTACTTAAAAAATAATAAAATAAAAAGCCTATCTTTAAAAAAGAAGAAGAGAAGAAGAAGAAGAACCATTTGGCTGCGCACCTCCCTGTGTGTTCTCTCCTCACAGGTGAGCACATTCACCCCGGGCTTCCACGCACTACTTCTCACACAGGCGTGGGCCCGGGAGGCAGATGGTCCCGATCTCTGTGGGCCGGTGTCTCCTTTCCCCCAGCTCTGCTGGACACTCTGCGGCCTTTCGGGTAGTGGTAGCAGTATTGGCTTGGTGCTCTGTTCCCTTGACAAACCTGAGGAGAGAATGATGGTAATAGTGCTTTAATTTTACAGATAAACAGGTTTAGACAAGTTTGTCAATCTGCTCGAAGTAACTCAATGCAGAATCCAGGTTCACACCCAGGTTTGTCCAGCTACATAGTTCAAAATCCATCCACGATCTTACTATGCTTTTCCAAGGGTGGGGGAAGCCAGGAAGCAAAACATGGTTGCTAGACATTTGCCATTCCCACTATAAGTGATCATTTTCCCTTTTGACATTTGCCCTGTCAATTTCCCTTTCTTTCTTTTTTTTTTTAAAATCAAGTTTATTTATTTATTTTGAGAGAGTGAGAGAGAGAGAGCAAGCAGAGGAGGGGTAGAGAGAGAATCCCAAGCAGGGTCCATGCTGTCACTTCAGTGTCTGACATGGGGCTTGAACTCACAAACCATAAGATCACGACCCGAACTGAAATCAAGAGTTGGACACTTAGTGGATTGAGCCACCCAGGCACCCTGCCTTGTCACTTCTCTCAATGAATGGCTTTCGTGCTGTTTAGACTTTATTCCCTGAGAAACAGGAATTACATAAAGGTTGTGATTCACATTTAACTTTTCTTATATTTGGGTATACTCCTAGTAAAAACCGGTTAGTTCATTAAGGCACCACACTTATATTTCTGTTAACTTTTCCTTTGTGTTACAATAAAAAAAAAAACTTTTCTGATATTTGTATCAGGGAAACACCTGTTTCATTAGAGACATGACTATACAGTTAAGATTCCTAGAATGGACTTCTTTGGTAGTTTCTGTGGAAATTTTTCTTTTAAACACAAAGTAGGTACAGCAGAGATTATAACCATTCTACTTAAATTACAAATGGTCTCTTCTGTTCCCAGAGAGAGGCATAGAACAGAGACTCAGTAAAATGATTAAAAGCTTTAAAAGCGAAGAAAAAAGGTTTAAAAACTCTGATAAAGAATTTTTTATTTTTATTTCCCTAATCTCATGGCCCATTTATTCTTTTTTTGCCCCTCTCCAATAATTAAGCATTAGTGCCCAATCTTATTTCATCAAATCCCAAAAATAGTTTTACTCATAAATCTTTTAATACATATCTCTAAAGGAAAAATAGTTACCCATAATATTTTAGTATGCATTTCTTCTTTTTAAACATTACCATACATGAAAATAACACCTGGAAAAAATTTTGTATTACCAGTTACCACCACAGTGCGATATCACACCCCAAAAAATTTTTCATAATATTACCAATTATCCAATTATTATTTAAATATCTGATTTGTCTCACACTTGCTTATTTTTCTTTTTTAAAGAGAATGTTTTGGAACGCCTGGGTGGCACAGTTGGTTAAGTGTCCGACTTCAGCTCAGATCAGGATTTCATGGTTCATGAGTTCTAGCCCCACATCAGGCTCTGTGCTGACAGCTCAGAGCCTGGAGCCTGCTTTGGATTCTGTATCTCCCTCTCACTTCTCCCCCGCTCATGCTCTGTCTCAAAATTAAACATTAAAAAAACTTTTTAAAGAATTTTTTATAACATTTATTCAGTTTTCAGAAGCAGAGCCTGAGTGGGGGAGGGATAAACAGAGAGAGAGAAAGTGAGACACACCTGGAAGCAGGCTCTAGGCTATGAGCTGCCAACACAGAGCCCAACATGGGGCTCAAACTCAGGGATGGTTAGATCCTGGCATGAGCCGAAGTTGGAAGCTTAACTGACTGAGTCCCCCAGCTGCTCCTCACATTTGGTTATTTTTCTGTATAGTTTGTTTGAATCAGGATTCAATAAGGCCCAGGCTTAGCAGTTGGTGGATATATCTTAGTCCCTTTTAATCTTAAAATTTTCCATTCTATCTTTTCTATTTTTATTTGAAATGTATTTGATAAAGAAACTGGATTGTTTGTCTTATAGAGTTTTTTCCACATCCTAGATTTTGTAGTTTATATCCCCATAGTAGAATTTAACATGTTCTTCTGGCCTGTTTTCTGTAAGTTGGTAGGTGTATCTCAAGATTTAATTAAGCTCCAATTATATACAATTTTTATTTCCAAGAATGTATGGAGTGATACATAGGAAACATAATGTCTAGTTTTCTCTTTTTGCGAATCTAGTAGTTATTGATGATCCTAGATCCACTTGTGGTTGCAAAATGCTCATCACTATCTTGATGATGTAATAGATTACTAGAGACTGGGTGTATATAAACAATGGAAATTTATCTTACAGTTTCAGGGGCTAGAAAGCCAAAGATCAAGACACCAAGATTCTGTGTCCAGTGAGAACCCACTTCCTGCTTCCTGGCCTTTCACTATACTCAACATGGCAAAAGGGGGAAGGGAATTTTCTAGAGTTTCTTTTTAGGCATACTAATCACATCCATGAGGTCTCCAACCTCATTACCTAGTCACCACCCAAAGCCCCACATCCATATAGCGGCACATTGTGATTAGGTTACAACATGAATTTGGGGGAGGCACAGACAGGCAGTCTATAGCATTGACAGTCTGATTCAATCATCCCTTCTTCATTTATTAGTTGTAATACTTCTATAAATATAACCTTCTCTTTATCTGTTTAGTTCCCAGTTCGTATAGGAAAGATGGGATAAATGCTTTATTCTTTTTAGTTACCTATATTCAAAATGAGTTGGTTCACTAACATGCCTCAGTAGTAGCTGTTTAGTGTTTCTGATTGTGAACTCATGAAATTAAACGTTTGATGTTATTTCAATCCATTGTAATCCTTACTCTTACTGATTCTCAGTTGTTTTCATTTGGTCAGTAAGGACTTCTTAAAGTAAGTTCACAAGTCCTTTTAACAGTGACCCTCGCTTCCATGTCACCTGATAGGGCAGAATATCCCAGGCCCATTTTATACATTTCCTGCCTTGGGCCTGGTATCTGCTATCTAAAGTAGGAGTCCTGGTGCCTTTTCAACACGGCAGGAACATTAGGAGTTGCTAGTGTTACTGAGTAGTCATTGTCACAAGGACTTTTCATTCCACAGAGCAAAGAATTTTGGTTTCCTTACTCTAAAGACAATACTGCTACTTCCAAATTAAATTTAAAACCTTTTTTTAAAACTATTCTATTATAATTAACATACAGTGTTATTAGTTTCAGGTGTACAGTATAGTGATTTAGCAATTGTGGAAAACAGGAGGTTCCTCAAATTTATGACTCTTGAGTTATCTTATATCTGAAGCTTCTGCCGTCCTAAACTGAAATCAAACAGGAAGAATGATAGAATATCACATAAATACCTATTTGCTTTACTTCACAACATGCAACAGAAGTCTTAGAGTGACAATACCAACCAACACTACCACCACTAAGTGTGATTAGTACAAATGGATTAAGTTGGATTGTTTTGTTTTTGCAGTTCTTTTTGTCCTCAGGGTATATTTTACTAGAAATGTAGAGTTCAAATTACTATGTTCTAAAGACTCTTGGAATAATTTTTCTTTTTGTAGTAATGCTACCAGCTGGAAACATATTAGAGTCATTTGCTTTATTTTTTATTTTTAGAGTTTGCTTTTTCTACTTAAATTTTATTTTGTACTTACACAGAATTTATAAAAATAAGTGTATCTTCTGTCTCTGTTCTCTCCACCTATTCTCATTATACTCTAAGTAGTAACATTTTAATGATTTATCCTTCCACTAAAAAAAAAAAATACATTTAGGACTCCTGGGTGGCTCAGTTGTTAAGCATCTGACCTAACACTTAGGCCCTAATCTCACAGTTTGTGAGTTCAAGTCCCACAGTGGGTGGTGAACTCATGCTCCACTTCAGGTGAGCATGAGCCCCACTTTTTTCCTTTCTCTCTCTCTGTCTGCCTTTTGTGGGATTCTCTCTCTCAAAAAAAAAGTTTGTCTCCTCTGACTTCGTCTCCTCTGACTTGTCAACAATAGTATACTATAGTTTACTTTGTCTTGCCTTTTTTTTTTTTTTTACTTAATGATATATTCTTGATAGTAATACTTAGAGTTTCCTCATTCATTTCTTTTCACATACAAAGTATCTCATTATATAAGTGTACCAGAGTTTATTCAGTTAGTTTTCTTTGATAAACATTTGGGTTGTTTCTAGTCTTTTGTTGTTATCATGAGTCCTGAAATGAATAATCTTTTTTTTTTATTTTTTTAACATTTTATTTATTTTTAATACAGAGAGAGACAGAGCATGAGAGGAGGAGGGGCAGAGAGAGAAGGAGAAAGAACCAGAAGCAGGCTCCAGGCTCTGAGCTGGCTGTCAGCACAGAGCCTGATGTGGGGCTCGAACCCACAAACGTGAGATCTGACCTGAGCCCAAGTCGGAGGCCTAACCGACTGAGCCACCCAGGCGCCCCTGAACTGAATAATCTTATGCCTTTGTGTTTTTGTGGTTTCTAGCCAGAATTTCAATGTGATTTAAAGCTATTTTTACTTAAGTTGTATCCAGTTAAATGTCTGCAATAATTTTAAATAACATTTAATTAAAAAGCGATTGCAGTTAATCATTCAGGAAATGCACATCAAACCACAATGAGGTACCACTTTACACCCACTAGGATGACTATAATCAAGAGATGGAAATGGCAAGTGTTGATGAGGGTGTAGAACAATTGAAACCCTCCTACACTGCTGGTGGATGTAAAATAGTTGTGACTGCTGTAGAAAAGAATTCGGCAATTCCTCAAATAGTTAAACACAGATCTACCATATCACCCCAAAATTCCACTCCTAGGTATATACCCCAGAAAAATGAAGACATATGTCCACACAAAAACTTGTACACAAATGTTCATAACAACATTATTCATAGTAGTCAAAAACTCGAAATAACCCTATGTCTATTGACTGAAGAATGGATAAACTTACATTTATTCTGGAGTGTTTTCCAACACCAACAGTCATTTCTCTGATTCTCCAGACATCAACTGGGTGTTCAACAATTCAATTCTGACACTACTTGGAGTTAGCGTATACCCACAACATAAGGACTTAGTCCCACAAGACTGCTCCTCACCTCAGACACCAATCCATACTTTTGACCAATTATCTGTAAATTATAATCACAGTCCTCTCCCACTGTTCTATAATTGGCTAGAATGGGCTCCCAGAACTCAGGAAGGCACTTTACTGAAGTTGACCAGCGTATATTATAAAGGGTACAAGAGCCAGATGGAAGGCCTGCGCAGGGCCTGGTGCTGGGGAGGGGCACGCGCGGCTTTCAGGCTGTCTCCGGCCACACCTGGGTGTGTTTACTAACCTAGAAGTCCATCACTTCGCAGTCTTTCCGTTTTTATAGAGCTTAATCTCAGCTCCCTTTCTCATTTCCTGAGGTCAGGGGGTAGGACTAAAAGCTTCAACATGGGAATCATTTGGGCTTTCTGGTGACCAGCTCCCTCCCGAAGCTATCTAGGGGTCCCACCTTAAGTCACGTCACTAACATAAGCTCCCAGTGTGATCAAAAGGAGCTCTTAGGATGAAGAACAAAAGCAGCCTAATGCTCAGGAAATTCTGAGGGTTTTAAGAGCTCTGTCCCAGGAACTGAAGACAAAGACCAAATATATTTCTCATTATTACCACATCCATACAGTAGAATATTATTCAGTTGTAAAAAAAAAAAAAAAAAAGGAATGAAGTACACTCACCACGCTAGGAATAGAAGGGAACTTCCTCAAACCGATAAAGGTCAATTTATGAAAAACCAACTCACAGCTAACATTCTACTTAATCATGAAACACTGGATGCTTTTCCAGGATAGGAACAAGACAGATGTCCCCACATGCATTTCTATTCAGAATTGTATTAGAGGTTTTAGTCACAACAGTTCGACAAGGAAGTGAAATAAGAGGTATCCAAATTCCTTGGAAAAGGAAATGACATCTATATAGACATTTCAAGCAAACCCGTAAAAAAAAACTATGAGAATTAAGCAGATTCAGCAAGGCAGGATACAAGATCATTATGATGGGAAATATTGGGGTCTAGGAGCAATTCTTGAGGCGTGCCTGGGTGGCTGGGTCAGTCAAGCATCTGACTTCAGCTCAGGTCACGATCTCACTGTCCGTGGGTTTGAGCCTCACATGGGCTCTGTGCTGACAGCTTGGAGCTTGGAGCCTGCTTTGGATTCTCTGCCTGCCTGTCTCTCTACCCCTTCCTTATTCATGCTCTGTTTCTCTCTGTCTCAATAATAAATATTTAAAAAAAAATTTTTTTTAAGAATTCTTGAGACCTTTTCAGTGCAAAAAAGTGTTTTTATTAAAGCACAGGGACAGGACCTGTGTCAGAAAGAGCTGCTCAGAGATTGTGAGGAGGGACTGATGGTATACTTTCAAGTTGGGAGGGGGTTATGGGTAGGGTGAACCTCTAAGGAATTTGGAAGCAAGGCTTCCAGGACCTTGAGGGGCTAGCTGCTGTTAAGATAAGGTTCATGAGACCCCTCAGATGTAAATCAGTGAGACATACGTTTGAAGGAGAGATAAAGGAAGTTTAAATGTTAAGACTTAGAGGATCCTGGAGGTTGGACTAATGACAGCTAAGGTTGCCTTTCACCTCTAGCAAAGTGCTAACATTGAGGCAGTTGAGGAAGGTGACTCTGCCTGCTTCTGGTATTTGTCAGTGGGTCACAGGTTGTAAGGAAATTTAATTTTTTCCTGCATTTCTTTTGCCTTTGTTCTCCACATCAATTATATTTTGATAAGTTAGCAATCTAAAGATGAAATTGAGGCAATTCTATTTTAAAAAGCATTAAGAATAATATACTTGGGAATAAATTTAACAGAATGTCTTTAAGACTTGTAAGACTGAAATCTCTCAAGTACTGGGAAGAACATAAGAGATCTAAGTAAATGGAAAGGCATCGTGTTCATGGGTTAGAAGATTTAATATGGCTAAATGGCAGTACTCCCAAACTTGATGTACAGATTCAATGCAGTGCCTGTCAGAATCCCAGCTGTCTACCTTGTAGAAATTGATAAACCAATTCTAAAATCATGTGGAAACTTAAGGGACCCAGAATAGCCCGGCAGTTTTGAAGAACAACAAAGTTGGAGCATTCAATTTTCTGACTTCAGATCTTCCTACAAAGCTACAATAATGAAGACAGTGTGGTACAGCATAGGGAAAGACCTCTAGAGCAGTGGACTTGAACTGAGAATTCAGAAATATGGTAGTCCTCTACACCTAGCTTCCCACATGTGGTTTCGCTTTCCAGGGTTTCTGTTATCTGCGGTCAGTTGCGGTCCGGAAGCAGGTGATCCTCCTGACATGTGGTCAGAAGGCCACTGGTAGCCAAGCACTAAGTCACAGTGCCTGTATCCTTCACTTCACCTCATCTCCTCACGTAGGCATTTTATTATTTCACATCAGCACAAGAAGGGTGAGTACGGTACAGTAAGCTATTTTAAGTGAGAGAGAGAGACACCACACTTTCTATAACTGTTATTAGTAATTATCTCTTACTATCTCTAATTTATAAATTAAACTTTATCATAGGTATACGTGTATAGGCAGAAACTAGTTATAAGGTAACCGTACTCTCCTTGGTTTCGGACATCCCCCGTGGATAAGATAGGACTACTGTACACACTTACATTTATAGTCGGCTAATTTTTTACCATGATGCCAAGACAGTTAAACGGGGATGGTGTAGTGTGGCCGTTTCAACAAACAGTGCGGGACAAGGGGCTATCTCTTGTCTGCAGAGTGTTCATGGTAGCATTGTTTATAGTAGCCAAAGGGTGAAAACAGTCCGAATGTCTATTAGCTTGTGAATGGATAAATCAATTGTGAATGGATAAATAAAAATCCATGTGATGGAATATTATTTGGCTACAAAAATGAGTGATTTTGTGCTACAACATACAGATAAACCTTGGAAACCTTATGCTAAGTGAAAGAAGCCAGAGGGTCGCATGTTTTATGATTCCGTTTATACGGAGTATCCAAAATAAGTCATCTTTACAGAGAAAGCAGATTAATAGTTGTCAGGGGCTGGAGAGGGTAAGGAATGGGAGCTGCTAAAGGGTACAGGGTTGTTTTTGTTTGTTTGTTTGTTTGTTTGTTTGTTTGGCAAAGAGGAAGACCAGTGTAAATGTTCTAGAATTAGATGGTAGTGATGGTTATACAACTTTGTGACTATACTAATAGTCACTGAAATATGCTTAAAAGAGTGCATTTTATGATGTTTATGTCTCGATACTAAAAAAGAAGAGTTTGCAATAAATTAGTACCTTATTAGTTTGGTTTAAGACAAACCAAAATAAAAAAACAGCTTGTAGTTTACTGCAGTTTTCCACTTTTTCATGTTAAATCAGCATTCACATTGAAATTCCCTTGTATTTCCCATTCAAGACAAGACAATCAATGACTGTCAATGCAGAGAGACCAAGAAATTTTAGGCTTTGGGCTTAAATTTATTTTTATTTTAAAATTTATTTTGAGATCATTTCGGATTTACTGAAGAGTTGTAAAGATAGTATAGAGAATTCCCCTGAGCCCTTCATCCACCTTCCTCTGATGTTAAAATGTCTTATATAACCTAGTACATTTATCAAACTAAGACCTTAACATTGGTGCAGTACTAGTAACTAAACCTCACACTTTAGATTTCACCAGTTTTCTTACTAATATTTCCTTTTGTGTTCAAGACCCAAACTAGGATTCTATCTCACAATTTGTTGTCATGTCTCCATAGTCCCCTCTAATCTGTGAGTTTCTCAGTCTTGATTTTTCATGGCTTTGACACTTTTGATGAGTCAGGTGTTTTGTACATGTCCCTCCATTTGAGCTTGCTTCATGATATCTCATGATGAGCCTGGTTTCAGATATTTGTAAAGACTGCCAGAGGGGGGTGACATGTTCTTTGTATTTCACATGATATTGACATTATTAGTAATGATGTTAACCTTGATCATTTGTTTTAGCTGGAGCCTACCAGGTTTCTCCACAGTAAAGTTATTATTTTTCCCTTTAAATCGAAATGTTTATTGCTTTGTTTTTCAGTTCTTTTCAAGGTACTTTAGGTCAATGTTTTCTTGATATTAGTAAAGGAATATTGACACTAGTTACTGAGTTTGAGCTCCCAGAGTGTGTTGTGGCATCAATTACTTGCTGTTACATAGGGACTTAGAGGAGACCATCCACATTTTCCCAAGGAGAGCAGAGTCACTTTTCAAGGGCAGGGTGGGGAAGTCCTGAAGACTGACTGGGTTTCCGAATCTTTATTAGGCAGCAAGATACTGCCTCAGAGGAGAGGAATGGAGCGTGGTTATTTCCAGAGTTTGGATGGCATAATAATCTTTTTTGCAGGGCATGTTGACTTCTTTTTAAAGTAGTTTTTAGAGGTATCTCGGAAAATCAAAGTATGCCTGGTGTAGACTGCCTAGGAACTTAGTTTATTCTTGCGTCTTTCACTCGACCTGTCCTTCTGGTACTATATGCAATGGAGCGGATACGCCCAGAGAACTTGGGCAAATTAACATGGGTTATTTCATTTACATTTCACCAGGAGCTTTTTTTATGTCAGGATCCAGGACATATTCTCCCCTCCTTTCTGTTATTCACACTAGACGGTAAGCAGGATGTGTGTGTCCCATAGGGTGTAAGCAAGGCACGTCCTCACGGGGGATGTATTGGAACACTCAGCCTTTACATTTGAGCCATCACTTCATGCTGCGCACACTGCCGTCCAGTTCTGTTCTTTTCTATGAATGGACATGCAGATTTCTTCTTGGTTAGAGACCTGGAAGCTTCCAGATTTCATCTAAAGACCTTGGTTATTCCCTAGTGTAGCCTCAGTACAGTCACTGCCACAAGACCAACCCTTGGGATCAACTTAGGACCAAATAATGTGTCTTAGAAAGATCAACAATTCAGAGTGCTTGGGTGGCTCAGTCAGTTGAGCGTCTGACTTGGGCTCAGGTCATGATCTCACAGTTGGTGAGTTTGAGCCCCACATCTGACTTGCTGCTGTCAGCACTAAGCCCACTTTGGATCCTCTGTCCCCTCAATCTCTGCCCCTCCCCCACTCTTATGCTCTCTCAAAAATAAACAAACATTTAAAAAAAGAAGAAGGGGCGTCTAGGTAGTTCAGTTGGTTACGTGTCCGACTTCAGATCTCAGTTTGGGAGTTCGAGTCCCGTCTGGGCCCTGTGCTGACAATTCGGAGCCTGGAGCCTGCTTCGGATTCTGTGTATTTTCTCTCCCCCCCCCCCAATCTCTCAAAAATAAATAAACATTTAAAAATATTTAATAAAAATGAAAAAAAATCAACATTCTCAAGATCTTAAGGTTCACTCAGTTACATTCTTTATGGTCCAGCTTCCGCATTGGTCTACCTCAAACCAAACACAATAGGAAAACAAACGATCTTAATCTATTACCAAATTCTCTCACAGGTTTTGGGAACCTTTTTCCTAGAAGTTATTGCTTCTTGGCTGTTCTTAAAGGTATTAGTCTCATTCTAGGGGCTCCTGGGTGGCTCAGTCGGTTAAGCGTCCAACTTCAGCTCAGGTCACGATCTCACAGTTCGTGGGTTCAAACCCCTAATCAGGCTCTGTGCTGTCAGCTCATAGCCTGGAGCCTGTCTTCAGATTCTGTGTTTCCTTCTCTCTCTGACGCTCCCCTGCTCATGCTGTCTCTCTCTCTCTCTCTCAAAAGTAAATAAAACATTAAAAAAATTTTTTTAAGGTATTCTCATTCTAAAAGTTTATTTCAAGTAGTTTTTCATTCATTCAGCTTTCCTTTTTTTTTCTCATGTGAATATACTACTATAAAACATTTGAACATGAGCTATTATAATAGGGTTGTTTGATCATGATTGTATCATTATTTTACAGATATTTTTCTAACGGGCCTACTTCTTGTGATTTTCTTTTCTAAAGCAACTAAACTGATTTAACTCCTGATTCTTTTGTTTTCTTACTGAGGAGAAATTCACATAACATGAAGTTAGTTTAAAGCATACAATTGAGTGGTATTTAGTACATTCATATTGTTGTGCAGTCATCATTTTGATTTGTTTTTTATGTTTGTGGATAGCAATGAAGAAATACATATAGGCCTCCAAAGCCTTGTATCTGCCGACCAGGCAAACTTTTCATTGGCTTCCGCATTTGTGCACTACTGCTAGAGGCTGGTTAGTTTCATCCAGCAGCCAAGCAATTGATCCACTGGGCTTTGAGCAACTGTGGTTTATTAAAGCCCATTTTCCTACCATAATTGTACCAAATAAGAGCTCTAAAATCATTCATGCTTTTTTAATTTGAGGATAAGGAGGAAACTGTTTCTTACTAGAGATTCTTGAAATGTCCTCATAATTAAACAAATGCCTTTTAAATATTCTACATGAAATGTTGCATATTCATTACCCAGTCTACTTAGCTATGCAATCATCCACTTTTCTTTATTCCCTTTTCCTTATCTCCTTAGGAAGTCAGCCTTGGATGGGCTGATTTTACATTGATTGACTGATGTACAGTGGTATGGCAGGAAAGAGTAGTGTTAGTCACTATTAGGAGATTGATCATTGCTAGCTCATCAGGCCACCTTTAAGAATTACACTTAGTTTACCAGCCAAGGCAGTTCCAAAGCTTGATGCTTAGTTTCTATTTAGAAGCTTGTAAAATAATTGAGCTAGCGATGAAGTCGTGAAATCCCTCCCAGGCTTTTCTCATGTGTTGGAAGGCCTCATGCTCCCCTTAGGACTGTGGGAATTTCCCCAGCTGTTCTGTCATGGGCATTTATTTTCTGTCAAATTCCTTTCCATCTTGGAACAATTCCATTAGCAATTGTTTCTCATCTACATGATAGGGACTGGCACCTTTTTTTGCTGGAGAAAAATAGAGTCAGCACATTATTGTGGGGGAATTATAGCCAGGCTTTCCCCAGGCCACTTGAGGGCTGCTCAGAGGCGGATTCCTCAACAAAGGACCTGCCATTAGAGAGAGAAGAACATATGCATGCAGAGAAAACTGGCTGTCTAGCATTTTGTTCTCTAACTGGCTAAAATGTGAAAGGGTTTTTGCTGATGGTATTTAGAAATGTTTAATGTCATGCAATAGAATCTTTATGTTCAGCCTAGAGATTTTTTTTTCCCCATTTTCCCAAGAAGCAGGCTAGTCTCCCGCTTGCTCAAGAACAACCAGAAGTTGAAGCTCATAGAGCATGTTCACTGGTGGATCTGACCTTACATCTGGTTTTCTTCCAAGGAGCTCAGAGTGGTGTATCAGGGAGACTGCTGTGCTCATAGCAGTTCTGCAGAGTGGCTGCCATTACAGATGATGTGCCATTGCACTTAGGGCAGAGCTGCTCAGCCTCCGCACCCTTCACACCAGGGCTTGGTAGCTCTTTCTTGTGGAGAGCTGTCTTGTGCACTACAGGGTGTTCAGCAGTAAGCCTAGCTTCTGCTACTGGGTGCCTGTCGTACCTCTTCTGCCTTCTCCAAGTTGGGACTACCCAAAATGTCTCCAGATGTTGTCAGATGTTCCTGGGGATAAAATCACCCAAGACTGAGAATTCCTGACCTAAGCTTTCTCAAAAAAGTGAGATAAGGGTTGCTGACTCTTAACCCAGCCACCTAAACTCAAAATGGTTTTTTTTCCCCTTGGGACACCTGGGTGGCTCAGTTGGTTAAGTGTGTTTTCTTCGTGGGGTACCTGGGTGGCTTAGTCGTTTGAGTGTCTGACTTCGGGTCAGGTAATGATCTCATGGTTCGTGGAGTCCAGCCTTACATCAGGCTCTCTGCTGTCCACACATAAGAGCCTCAAGAAAGGATTCCTGTTCGGCTTTTGTGTGCAGATAGAGAGCGGGGATGCTGATATGTAAAAGTTGGTCAGAACTGTAATTGGATTTGGATTTGGCAACCACCCGGGATGGGAAGTGATGAGCAGTGTGGCCCCCTTACTACCTGCCCCTCTTACTCTAATTAAACACATTTTTGTGATCTGTTAATGAGTCAGCTGGTAAAGAAATGACTCTTCTTTTGCGAAAGCTGTTGTGAAGCAGAGATGCGGAGTTTTATGCACGGAAGTGCCTGTTGTACTACTGACTCTTTCTTCCTGAAGAGTGGGGCAGAGTACCAGTGGAAATACCAAGTGTCACCATGGATTTGTGAGTAGCAGTTCTTTAAAACAACAAATCTGAGGTTTTCCTCCAACAGTAACAATTAAAGAGTACCACTGATCTCTGCATCTTACATTAAAAAGTAAACTCTGATGTCCACAGAGGATTAGAAACAAAGCCTCTAGGTGGCCAGCTCCATGAGCTGGACGCGGAGCGTGCTGAAAACTGGGAACATCCTGGTGAGGCCTGTGTTTCCAGGCACCTGAGGTGAGCTTGGGAGATGCGCACTGTGCAAGTATCAGGAATCAGGAAAACGCCATGAGAGTCTGGGGAGTGAAGGAGACCTCGGAGAGGAGCACAGACAGGCTAAGGACCAGAGCAGGCTCCTCGATTTCCTGCAGCCACGTCTGTGTGTCCCGCCTCCTCAGCTGGCTGCTTGGGAAGAGCAATAAACTGAGCACAGGAAAGGGAGTCTTGGAAATGGTTGCAAAAGCAAGGAGTGGAATGGGAGCACAACCTCTCCCCTCCTCAGAAATGCTGGGGCTGCCTTTCCTTTTCTTGGCGCACTGGGGGCTGCGTCAGCATTGCTGGTTCAGGGCTGCTCAGGGAGGGTGGGAAGTCCGGTCTTTTGTTCCTTATGCCCTGCTGAAACCTGCTATTTGCAGCAAGGCCAAAGAAGCCTTTCCAAGGCTTAATTGCCAGAGCGGTGCCAAATACACAGGAGCTCTACATCTAATTCCCCCACTGGGAGCTTTTACTTCAGAGTTTTGCTTTAAGCTCTGTGCTAATCCAACCAGTCACTTATTTTGGAGAGAAATTGCCAGGCTTTTGACAATGCGATGATTGCTTCATCATTCATGGTTTCCCCCCAAGGTAGATGCCAGGCTCAACACTACTTTCTGAACATTATAACAAAACCAGTTGGGTTTCCATAGGGTTATTAATAGCTTTGAATCCATTTTGGACTATGAGCAGTAGGTCACAGTCAAGAGCAGGAGCCATCAAGGAAAATTGTAGCTGCTGGTACTCCATGAAGGCGGATGGGCAGGCAGTCACTGCTAAAACTTGCCTAATTTACAGCTATTAACATTTACATAAAAACTCATTTAAAAAGTAGTGCCTTGTCATTAAAACCCAATGAAGTTACACATAACATCATTAGAACATAATTAACTGGGAACAAAAAGCATTAGAAAGTCTGGGAGGAGAAGCCCCATGTTTGCCCATTGAGCCTTTGGGCCAAGTGTAACACCAGTCTGAGAAAAAAATAGTCATCGTGAAAATATTTCCTTTCCTTCCAAGCCAGGAAGCAGACTCACAATGGAGTCTCCTTCTCCATTCTGAATTTGAGATGTGCAGGAAACAACCAGCTGAGGTTTTCCTGCTGATAAACGAACCCCGAGGCCACGCTGACCTGTCTTGTTAATGAGTTAATGAAGAATCTAGTCCTTGTGTTGACCCTGTTCTTAAAAGCTTTCTGTGGAGCTGAAACAACATTCCTCTAATTTATGAGTTAACTCTTTCTTACTTAGCAAATGAGAAACCATCAGGGAGAAAAAGACCTCTGTAGCAGAGAGGCAGAGAAGTGGAGAACCTCGTAATAGGCATCTACTTCATAAGTTCTTTATTCAGCATTAACATCACTTGCAGACAGAAATTTCATTTAAAAAAATCTTCTTACTGCAGAACCTTAATAAACCTGATCTTCTATTTGTCATGTTGCTTTTTACCCCAAGGCAATGACATTTTATTGAAGAATTTCCCCACCCAGTACTCTGACAAGAGACAGCTTTGAATTGAGCAACATAAGGTGTTTGAGTTTTACGGAAACATTTCAGTGCAGGAAAAAGAAATTTTAACTTCTGTAGGTAACTTTTTTTTTTTAAGTTTGTTTATTTTGAGAAAGAGAGAGATAGAGCATAAGCAGGGGAGGGGCAGAGAGAGAATCCCAAGCAGGCTCTGTGCTGTCAGTGCAGAGCCTGACACAGAGCTCGAACCCACAGACAGATCGTGACCTGAGCTGAAATCAAGAGTCAGACACTTAACTGACCGAGCCACCTGTGTGCCTCTGTAAGTAACATTAGTAACCTAGCATGTATTAAAGGAGGCATATCCTCTCTTCAGTTTACTAGAGAAAGAAATGTCTCCTTTAAATTGGGCTATCTTGTAGAAATAGAAATATTTCTTTTTCTGAATTATTTTCTCTTTTAGTGACTGGTTGTTAGTGATGTTCCATGGTTCAGAGGGGCCCCCAGGGTTATTGTGGATACCTCTGTCCAGGGGTCATCTCTCAGCTTCGCAGCTCTGGAAATGTGATTTTATCCCTTGATTAGATACTGGTGAAATGGTTCATGACAGCTATGCTCACAAGGCAGGTGTTAGAAAATGTTTGTTAGTGTGCTTGTTTTAAAGGAAATAAAGAAAATGTTTATTAACTTGAAATTGCTATTTCATTATCCAGAAGAGTTTGTCTTATTGAGGCATCTCAAAACCAGTACTTGGAAAATCATAAAAAGTAACCAGGCTTTTTTTGGTAAGCAAAGATGATCCATCATCTTAAAGATACCTCCTACATATGTCCATTTTGAGACTTGGAAGAAATCTTATTTTGTTTAATGACTATTTATTTTGAGAGAGAGAGAAAGCAAAAGCAGAGGACGGGCAGAGCAAGAGGAGAAAGAGAGAATCTCAAGCAGGCTCCGTACTCAGCACAGAGCCCCATCCCAGCATAGGGCTCAGTCCCATGACCGTGAAATCATGACTAGAGCCCAAACCAAGGGTCAGACACTCAACCAACTGAGTTGCCCAGGTGCCCCTGGGAATCTTGTATTCTACTATAAGAGATGTATCTGTCAGGTGCTTGGTATTAGTGGCTCTCTACCTGGTCAGTGCTAAATGGCTACTGCTAAGGTGGCTTAAGATGGTAAGTGGAACACATGCCAGAACGCACAGACCCCAACCCCCCTAAATATATCAGAAAGATAGATCTTTGACAGTGCTGGAAAAAAATAATGTCCTGAGTAGTCTAGAAATTTTAGGAGTTCCTGAAGGAAAGAAGGCAGGTGAAATCATATTAAAGTAGAAATCAGAGTCTAAAAGCCCTGTGAGTCCCGCCCCTCCCTGGGATTATCTGATATAGGCTATGGCAAATAGATTTACACTCTGGGGAGTCTGAAACATCAAAGCACAAGCACATAACTCAGAGTCACCAAACATCAGAGAAAAATCAATGTTAGTCACAGAGGAGAAGTTCCAAACTCAAATGAAAAGCTAATGGTGGATGGTACAAATAAATAGAAGAGAAAGAAGACGACATTAAGAAAAGCATGTTTTTACCTTGAAAGGGGTAAAAAGAGAATATCACATTCATGAAACAAGAACAAGCTACTACGGGAAAGAATGAAGTTTGTTTCCTAGATCTTGGAAATAAAACATAGTTGTTTGCCTAGAGCCTGCATAGTGTAATTGGGTCCAACTTATGGGAATTAGCCAACAGGAGGAAAGAGCCAACGAATTCTCCTGAGGTACAAAATAATAAAAAGAGAAAGAGTGACAAAAAGAGTGAATACAATATCAGGACATTTCCGAAGTTCCAGCGTTGATCCAGGGAGTTCTGGGAGAAGAGAGAGAAAGTGGAGGAGGAACATGCCCAAAGAAAGCATGGAAGAAAATTTCCCAAATGGAAGACTAACAAGAAACCTTAAAATGGAAGGCTTTGCCAGAGTGCCGCTGTGAATTGATACGTGTGAGAAGACTTGAGTCTCACACTGCTGAGAAGAAAACTACAGGCCCAAGTTAGTCACCTGCAGAATTAGTTGCGGAGTCAGCCTCTCTAGGAGTGGAATTTAGGACAGCGAATTCGAACTTCTCTTGTTGGCACATATGCAGGAGTCTGTCTTTCAGAGGACGATTAGGTAATTTGCAGAAGACCTCAGGGCTGCTCATCCGAATTTAAACAGTCCTTTTCTTATGCCAGTCACTTGTCCCACCTCCTTCTATCTCCCATTTTGTAGAACTCCTAGGAGCTCCCGATACTTGCTAGAAGGGATGCTGCTCAATTCATGAATTGATGAATAAAGCCAAGTTGATCTTTAAAATTTACTTGATTGAATTTTGTTTTTTTTTTTTTAAATCCATATAACAGAAGTTTTAGAACACTAAAGGAAAATCCTCGAAGCTTCCAGAGAGAGTGAACAGTCCAGCAAGAATCAAGGAAGAATCAAGTTGGCATCAATCTTATTGGCAGCACTGGGTACAAGAAGTTGATAAACATATTCATGGTTCTGAGAGAAATGATGTGGACCCTAAGAGTCCATACCCAGGGAAGCTGTCCTTTGGGGATTAAGGGCAAATGACATTTTTCAGGTGTGGAAAACCTCAGTTTCCCACTTGTTATGCCTATTTTATAGAATTGCCAGAGGGATGTTCAGAAAAATGAAAAGGGAAACAAAAGGAGCATTGATGAGGGGGGAAACACCAGAAGATTGGTGTGGTCAGTAATAGAACTTGAGCAGCTGTGTGCTTCTGACAGCAGTGACTACTGTGTACACAGGCTGAAGCAGCCGCCAGAGGTCCCCCACCATGGTGTGCTCTGACATCCATTGTGGCTGTCACCCGAAGCCCAAGCCTCCAGTTAACATTCACCTGTCAGATGCTCGTCCCCCTCCCTCCCCTTCCTAGCTTCTGCTACCCATGTGCACTTTGGGGATGAGTGCTCTCTCTTCGATTTTGCAGGAGTGGGAAAATTTCCCCTTCTTCCCTTCTAGGTTCTTCGGCTGGTCAAATAATTAAATTGACATAAAACAGATAAACAGGAGAAAATGTTAATATTGTATGTTTGGGAGCCGCATTAAAAAAATGAGACTCAGTGAAGTGACCACAGCAGAAAGTTTTTGTCCTTCAGACAGACACAAATGTGTGAAGAATGACAGGACAAAGGAGTGTGGGCTTGGGGTAGTGAACTGGTAAAGTGACAAGACGTATTTCTAATGCCCTTCTCAGCCCCGAATTCCTCCTCCCTGGTGACGGTGAGGGTGACAAGGATGCCCTCTACCCTTCCGGTACAGAGAAAGCGCCTTGGCGGAGGATTATCTCCTGCTTTCAGGGGGATGGAGAGGGTCAGAGTGTCTGTCTTAACACTGTTTCTCCAGTGCCTTTAATTCAAAATCATCAATGCCACAACAGCGTATTTTGGGGCTATCAGCTCTGAACCCCTACAGTTTCAACTTCCCTGATGAACGATCCCTTGACATTCTCCCTTGGTGGGAAACTGGGCCCACGAGCTCCCTGGAGCCACCTCAGGCAGAAGCAGGTTTTTTGCTCCTGTGCTTCGTGTTTCCCAAGACCTGAAGGTGAAATTAATGTCTTCTTTGTACCCTGTCACTGCTTCCAGATTCTCTTTCCTCCCTGGATTTGCTGTTGAGGTTAGTGAAAATACTGCTATATTTGAGCTGCAGAGGGTAAGAGGAAGTGGTCAGAGAGCAGAAGCTTTGGGAAATAAGATTGTGGAGGTTTGTTGGAGTCAGAGAATGCCTGTGGGGATCGGTGGCCGGGTTGGGCTAAAGACAAAAAGACCTGGCTCTGAGAAGGTCACAAATTGAGAAGCCGGGTTTGAATCATCTGAGGATATTGAAGTCTCCTGATATGAGGACAAGAGGAAGGTGGGCTGAAGTCCTGAGTCGGTGACAAAGAAGTGGCTGAAGTTAGGAGGTGGTAACAAGGAGGGACCAAGGGCTGGAAAGCCTGATGACCCGTGTTCCAAGTTAGGACAGTTGGGGCTAAAGAAGGAGAACTGGGAAGTAGTGGCTGCAGTGTCCTTCCAGCAGCCGTCCCTGCGGGGGCCCCCGGGCCTGCCTGCCTTGCGCCCTGCAGGCCCGCGCTGTGCGGCTCCCCGACTCCTTTCTGCGCAGCTTCATCTTCCCCCTTCAGCTGGAGCAGGCCCGGCAGCAAACACACTCTTCTTTTTTAAGTTTTTATCCAAAACTTCCGGTTAGTTAACACAGTACAGTGTTAGTTTCAGGAGTGCATTGTAGTGATTCACCACGTATACAACACCCGGTGCTCATCAGGACAGGTGCCCGTCCCACCCATCCCCCTCTTCTGCCCCGCATCGACTTGTTCACTGTAGTTAACAGTCTGTCTCTTAGTTTGTCCATCTTTTTTCCCCTTTACTTGTTTGTTTCTTAAATTCCACATATGAGTGAAATCATATGGTACTGGTTTTTCTATGACTTATTTCGTTTATAATACTCTCTGGCTCCATCCATGTCATTGCAAATGTCAAGATTTCATTCTTTTTATGGTTGAGTAATAGTCCATTATATATATATATACACCACCTCTTCCTTATCCTGTCATCAGCCAGGGGACACGGGCTGTTTCCAGAATTTGGCTATCGTAGATAATGCTGCTGTAAACATCGAGGTGCGTATATCCTTTGAAACAAACTCTTAATATTACCCACCTTAATGGGGAAGTCTGTTTTAAATAAGACGCATCATCTCTGAAAGCCTTTTTAAAATTCGTAAAAATAAAAATTTCTGGGGCACCTGGGTGGCTCAATCTGTTAAGCATCCAGCTCTTGATTCGGGCTCAGGCCATGATCTCACGGTTTATGAGTTTGAGCCCCAGGTTGGGCTCTGTACAGACAGGGCCAGAGCCTGCTTGGGATAGTCTCTCTCTCTCCCTCTCCCTTCCCCTCCCCCCCTCCCGCCTCTCCCCCCCATTCCCCACTTATATTCACATATGCCTACTCTCTCAAAATAACATTTAAAAATAATAAATAAAAACTTGTGTATAGCAAAGACCATCATAAACAGAGACAAATAACAAACTAAGTTTGCAACTCAAATCCAAACAAGGTGCAAATTTCTCTAAAGAACCTAATAAGAACCTGAGCCTGGGTGGCTCAGTTGGTTGTGTCTGACTTCAGCTCAGGTCATGATTTTACAGTTTGTGAGCTTGAGCCCCGTGTTGGGCTCTGTGCTGACAGCTCAGAGCCTGGAGGCTGCTTCCGATTCTTTTGTCTCCCTCTGTCTCTGCCCCTTCCCTGCTCATGCTCTTTCTCTCTCTCTCAAAAATAAACATTAAAAATTTGGAAAAAAAGAAGAACCTGTACAAATCAATAAAGAAACATCAACTCCCCAGTTTTTATAAGGGCAGAGAAAGCTCACCAGAGAGGCAGTACAAATGCTCCTATACATTACAAAAGATGCTGAGTTTTGTAAATAAAAAGAAACACAAACTGAAATTACAAGGAGATGCTGTTTTTCACCTGACTGGCAGAGAGATTCCCAGAGTTTGAGAATAGTGCTTTGTCAAGGGCGTGGCTCTCCATGTTAGTCAAGGCAAAAGATATCCCTGATAGCCCCGCAGGAGTGACTGCCTGATGAAGTGTGGTGCTTGCACAGGGAGCAAAGGAATGAGGGGATGCTTTATGTACTCACAGGTCATAATCTCTGAAATGTATTAATAAGCAAAGTGAGCAGAATAGTGTAGGGAGCATACAATCATTTATGTTAAGGAGAAAGAATATATACAAATATGTATTATTTGGACATGTGTGAAATGGTTCTGGAAGGAGGAAGCAGGATTTTTAGAATCTGATTTGCAGAGCTTTATTTTTGGACTCAGAAACTAAATATATGGAGATTTGCCACAAATGATCAGGTAGGAAGTTAAGTTCTACCTACAAAGCTAGGAAGTCAGCTCCTAGGGGGGTAGTCACCGTCAGGGGTCGGATGTTTGCAAATGTAGAGAACAACTCTGGAAGGACGCAAGCTGGTGACAGTGGTTGTCTCAGAAAGAAAAGCATTGGTGACCAGGGACTAATAAAACATTCTGTTCTCTGGATCCCTTTTTGATCATTTTGAATTTTGACTAGTTGCATAATCCAGGAAAGGGTTTAAATCACCCCCACCCGCAGCCCCCATATGCTGCTAACAAGTCACTATCAAGACTTCTGGCAAATATGAACTTCATGTTCTAATATCTCAAACATTTTCTTGCAAATCAAAATATCAGGGTGTTTGAAACCTGACCAGAGGGCAGGTGTCAGCATTTATAAGATGGCAAGGCCAGTGGTGCCTGGGTGGCTCAGGTCATGATCTCGGGGTTCATGAGTTCAAGCCCTGTGTTGGGCTCTTCGCTGACAGTGCAAAGCCTATTGGGATTCTCTTCCTCTCTCTCCCTCCTCCCTCTCTCTCTCTTTCTCTTTCTGTTTCTTAAAATAAATAAATGTAAAAAAAAAAAAGATGGCAAGGCCAACACCGGGCTCTAGAAAGATCACTGAATTAGTTGAGTCCCTGGACTCTCCCCACTAAGAGACTAATTTTAGAGGCCCCTGAGCCATTTCTCAGCGCCCCTGGTGTGGACCCTTGACCCATCAATTTACTTGAAGAGGCTTTTTTTCTTGGTCTCCAAATTTGTTTCTGTTGGATAGAGTTTAGCTTGTGTGGGGAGTGTCCCACCTTTTATCTCTTTTTTAGCCTTGTTTTGACAATTTCATGTAAATAGTGAAAGATTCCACCTTTTTCCTCTTCTCCCTCCCTTCTCATAGAAACCTCCTCCACCCACTGCCCCCGCTTGCAGCTGATGGCTTCTGCCCTGCAGCAACAGACCAGGTCTGTAGCCTTTTCCTGGGCTTTGCATCCCGAGGAATGTTCCCCAGAGCATTGCAGGCTGGGGCAGGTGGGGTTGGTGCAGTGATTTACCTTATTATTATCCTTGTTCCTGTTCCTTTTCACCTGTTCTGTTGTTTGAAAGGGTTTTGTTTGGATTAATTACAGGAGAAGGGAAAAAAGCAAACCACCACAGCTGCAAGTAGGTCAGGTGCTACCAGGAGGCGGCAGGTCCTGGATTGGGGGGAGGCGCTGGGGGTGGTGCACGGATTGCTGGCCTTTCAGGGTGATCAGGAGGAACTAATATTGCAGCGCCTCTGCCCAGTGGAGGCTCTCGCGGAGCATCAATGATTCCTAATGCTCGCAACCTTTCACAGTTAAATCGGTCTCTGTGTGTCTCAGTCACTGAAGTAGAAGATGTGAAGGAGTGATCGATCCAGGGTGGGGGCAGCTCATGCAGGAGAGGAATTAGATTGCAGTCCAGAAGTCCTGCCGTCTTAACCCTGGCTCTAACCACCATAACGCCCTTCCTTATTTTTTAATCAGCTTGTGGAGAGAGTGAAAAAAGGAATGGGCTGTTTTATAATAAGAATGTATTATAGGTATGTATTAAAGGTATGAAGCCTTTAAAGACTTCCTTGACTTGCCTTTCTCACTTCCCTCCCCCTATTTAAAACAAAAATGGGGGCACCTGGGTGGCTCATTCCGTCAAGCGTCTGGCTGACAGCTAGCTCAGAGCCTGGAGCCTGCTTCAGATTCTGTGTCTCCCTCTCTGTCTCTGACCCTCCCCTGCTCATGCTGTCTCTCTCTGTCTCTCAAAAAAAAAAAATTTTTTTTTTAATAAAAAATAAAACAAAAACGGGCACCAGGGTGGCTCAGCTGGTTAAAACGACTGACTTCTGCTCAGGTCGTAATCTCACAGTTTGTGAGTTCAGGCCCTGCATCAGGCTCCACACTGACATTGTAGAGCCTATTTGGGACTCTCTCTCTGCCCCTCCCCCCTGCACACGCTCACACTCTCTCGCTCTCTCGTTTTCTCTCTCTCTCTCTCTCTCTCTCTCTCTCTCTCTCTCTCTCTCTGAATAAATAAACTAAAAAACAAACTTTCTGATTTGCTTACCATCTTGGTGGCATTTCAGGATTCTCGTTTGATTGAAGCATATTCGTTCCATTTGAGCCATTTTTTATGCTTTCCTTCGGCTCTGCAGCACAGCATCTGTCTGAAGGGGCAGCCGTCAAAGATTTTGTGGGTCTAAAATTTAGCTTACTTGTAGGCAATGGAATGACTATGATGGTTCTGCATTTGCTAAAGAAGAAATGCTGATCAGTTTGTTTCTTTAAATCTGTGACGTTACTACTTTTTTCCCTTTTATGTTGACCCAGTAACTCTCCTTCCTGCTCATAAATGAGTGGGCAAGTCCCAGAATGAAAGGAAATATTTGCAAAATATATATCTGGTATACATACATAAAATAACTATGACAAAAAGTTATTTTTAATGGAAAAAATGGACGTTTCACAAAAGAAAGAATACAGATATAAACACATGGGGAAAATGTTCATCATCATTAGTCATCAGGCACATGGAAATTAGGACCTCAGTAGATCTCGGGTCACACCCCCTGAAATGGGTAAAATGAAAAAGACTGAGAACACCACAGGTTGGTAAGGATCTAGAGCATTCAGAACTGTCCGTGCATTGCTGGTGGGAGCCTGACACCTGAGGGTTAATCATTTTGGCTGTCTGTATCACAGTTTGTTAAGTTTAACATATACCTACCCTGTGACCCAGCAGCCTACATTTTAGGTTTTCATCTAGAAGAAATTAAAACATGTCTATTAAAAAAAAACCATGTGAGAATGTTGTATTCATCATAGCCCAGAACTGGAGAGAGCCCAGGCGCCTCTCAGCAGGATAAGCCAAATGTGGCACGAACAGGGAACAGGCCACCGGACACCCAGAACAAACTGGTCCTCATGGCTCTGATGGACCTCAGGGTTATGCGGCATGAAAGCGCCAGATCAAAAGAGTGAATACCATATTAGTCCATGGGTTCAAAACAAGGCAAAACTAATCTGTGACGGTAGAAGTCTGAATTGGGGTGGGAAGGGAGCTTTCTGGGATGATAGAACGTTCTGTATTTTAACTTGGAGCATGAGTTACACAGAGGTATGCAGTTACTAAACTGGTGGAAGAGAACGTGCACCCTTCATCTGTGCATTTTCACTCTGAGTTTCAGTGCCGAAAAATGGGGGGGTGCTGCTGGAAAAGATAGAAGTAACAGACAGCTCTCTTCCTTATCCCCTGCTGTGAGGACAGGAATCCTGACCCGTGCTGAGCACAGAACGTGGGGAAAGGGATAACTGCACTTGACCTCCTTTGGAAAGGGGGCAAGCTTGAGGCACTGTGGAGTTTGGGTTTTCCTCCTAAGCACATGACCATCAGTGCCTGACGCCCCCCTCTGCAGGTTGAGCGGTGCCTGACGGAAGAGGGGGCCCCTCCTGAATAGCTGTGGAATAAGTGCCATTGCCCCTCGCAGCCTGGCGGATAAGGCCCACTCTGTGTGTCTTCCAACTTGCAATGACTGGAACTCGCTTCACTTTGTCGTCATAAGGGCTGGCTTGTCTGCCCGAGAGGCAGTCTTCAGAATAATAGCAAAATTGTGCTACTTGGTGCTTGGACTCACTGTACTTGGGATGGATCGTTAATAAGATGAGTGGCATTCTCATCCCATGAGAGTTATAAACAGTTCTGTGTTCTTCGTGTTCTAGTTAACAGCATACAAACCCTGTGGAGGAATAAGTATGATTCTGCAAAACCTTTTGTAGTAAGTACTGAAGAATGTTCTAGCTTTCATCTCTCTCATTCTTTCAGCAGTGCACACCCTGGGGAACACATTGTTCCACCAGCTCTTCCAGGGGAGTGAGTCTGCCTAATGAGTTCAGACCCACCCCCACCCCCCGGCCTCACCTCTGTGTCCACCATGATTCCTGAAAACCAGCCTCGTGACTCCTCAGTGACTTGGCCCGGCTGACCCAGATTGAGTCCACAGCCTTACTGGAATGTTTGCACAGCCCATTCCGTTTCTCTTCAAACCACAATGTTTGGATAATTACTCAAGTGGTAACATGCTTCAGTGGGAGGCCTCAAGAACTTTGTCTACACTAGTGGCCCTCAAATCACCGTGTGCTCCTAGTATACAGAGAACAGTTCCCAGGGCTGCTGCTTTGGGATGCAGGATGGGTGCTGGAGTTTGCATTCTTAATAACCACAGGGGCTTCTCTAACAGTATTGAGAAGCACTGAGAAATGTTACACCAGCTGTTTGAAGGAGGAGCGGGGAGAAGATTTCATCCCTGAAATTTGTCAGGTGCCCTCAGGGGCCGTAACTCCCTCAGAATCCGGTTGAGGCCGTCCTTTTCTTTGTCTCCGTGGCGTCAGCATGGCTGCTAGCATATGGCAAGAGTGTGAGACATTTTGAATGAGTAAATACATTAATTAACACAAAGGAACAAGTGACGCACCCAGAGAACGCTAGCAAATGCAGCCCAGTTCGGGTACTTTGGTGTTTTGGGAAGGATTGTACATATAGAAAACCTTTATTAAGGATAAAGAATAAGAAACATGTTAAATGACAAGAGCAGCAGAGGTCAAAGAAGACACATTGCATATCAGGAGGGCCACGAGCCTAACACTGCCAGACTGCTGGCTGCACATAAAAATCCCTTTCTCTTCTGCTAAGGGGACACGAAGGTGTATTAACCCAGATTGCAGTTAGTTTGCAAAGTCAACTGCACTGCTCAGTCTCCTGACCCAGTCCTGGGCTCTCCTTTCCAAACACAACTGCTTTACACTCCGTTAGCTAGTTCTGGTATTTTTTAGTCCATATTTTATTTTATTTTAAACGTTTATTTTCTTTTTGAGAGAGCGATCGCAAGTGGCAGAGGGGCAGAGAGAGAGGGAGACATGGAATGGGCAGCAGGCTTCAGGCTCTGAGCTGTCAGCACAGAGCCCAACATGGGGCTCGAACTTACAGACCACAAGATCATGACCTGAGGCAAAGTCGGATGCTCAACCCATGAGCCACCTAGGCGACCCTGGTCCATATTTTAAACTAGTGTGTTTCTTATAGTGTTATTACTTGGCTTATCGGTTTTAAGCATGATTTATTAACTTCCTGTTAGTTTTTTTAATGTTTTTTAAAATTTATTTTTGATACAGAGAGAGACAGAGCATGAGAGGGGGAGGGGCAGAGAGAGAATGAGACACAGAACCCAAAGCAGGCTCCAGGCTCTGAGCTAGCTGTGTGCACAGAGCCTGACACAGGGCTCGAACCCATGAACATGAGATCTGACCTGAGCCGCAGCCGGAGGCTTAACCGACTGA